>NC_056743.1:1464621786-1464921786 GCF_019279795.1 Protopterus annectens
TATTATTGCCTCGAAGAGGCATTCTAACAAACACCTCTTAATTGACCCTGAAACCATGAAATTTGAAAACATTGAATGTCCACATAAGCAATTTCTTTCCTTAGGAAAGAAATCGCTTGTCCATCCTTGTCAGTTTGCCATTTTCCCAGCTGTAGTGTGATCTTGGATTTGTATATTTGATTAGCAGGGTGTGGGGGCCACAGTGTAGTGTTTGTGATTATCTGTTGGTGTTTGTAGGGCAAGTGATTTCTCTCCAAGGGAAAGAAATCACATATATGGAGGTTTGATATTTTGAAAGTTCATGGTTTTAGGGTTGATGAAGATGTGTTCGATGGAACACCTCTTTGAGGAAATAATATAGACCCACCCTGAAGCATATTTTACACTTGCTCAAACCTAACATTGAGATATATTTTCATTGCTCAGACAATGAAATGTAAGACTGAACATTAGTTTAGAATAGTTACTAATTTATTAGCATGGCACACTCTAGGGTTACCACCCGTCCCACTTTGCGAGGGACAGTCCCTCTTTGGGCAGTTGTGTCCTGCAAAAAAATTGTAAAAATGGCAAATGTCCTGAGATTTTAGGACAAAATTATTTCCTATATTTTATGTAATAGTTGCATAAAACAGTTATTCTGCATCTGAAACACCTAAATATTACAAGAAACAAAATAAGCAACTAAATGCTACAAGTCTAAGCTTTTATTTAGGCAAAAAAGTGAAGTTCTGTCCTTTGTACTGGCTGTGGGTATGTTTTGTCCTGCAAAATCTTAGATTTGTACCAAAAATGTCCCACTTTGGGCATTTGAAAAGGTGGCAACCCTACACACTACCAATAGGAATGCAGGAAAACAACACTTGAGTGATGCATATATTTTTCAGGTAAGATATTACACCAAGGCCCCATTTGCTTGAGTTGGGTGAAGCTGACGTGGATATAAAAGGCTGCACAGAACCTATTAAAATCCTTTATTTATATACAAAAATAACTTATTTACAAAATATTTACATATTTACAATTATTTACAAATGTACAAATATGACAATCATGCTAAATTTTCATCACTATTAGACCCCCCACTCCTTTTTCTATAACCACCATCTGATTTTACTTAATTGTTGCTAAAATCCATTTACCATTAAACGTAATTTCATGCAACCCATATAACATAAAATACATTTTTGTATCTATTCCTGTAACATATTCTTTACTTCTATTCTTATAACACATATTTAATTATATCCATATTTATTTTATCTACTTTTATATCTTTGAAAATCTTCTTTACATAGTTTCCCCATAGCTTTTTTACTTTTTTAAATTTTAAAAGCACATGTTCCATAGTTACATCTTTTTGACAATATAATATTCTGTCACTTTTTTCCTATATGGCATACTTCAATTTACTGGCAATGTATCTACTACCAGTCTTCACAAAAAATCTTGACATTCTGATTACACCATTTGCTTCTTATTTTTAAAGCTTTAATTTTTAATCTGTTAGATTTTCCTATGGTTTTACACAGAAATGTACAGGATTTTAGACAGAAAACACGGGCTGTAAAAAATGTAGGTAAATGGACAGAAATGGCATAACACATACAGATATGAACAACACTATTCACCATGTGTCCAAACACGTAAGGGAAATAAGTTAAAATAATTTTATTTTTTTAATGACCTGGGTATGTTTGTGCAGCAAGCTACAGTGTGCAAACATGCAGTTATGAAAAAAAAAATGTATAGTATGTGACAGAAATGTATTATAGGGCCCTGCATGGAATGTCTGCAATGGTGGAACGGTGCTGTTGCTTACGAGGTAGGGTTTGGAACCGTGTAGTTTCCAGGTTGTGTGCATGGACTCCTATGCAAATGAGGTGGGATTACTGAATTCACAAATGGATATCCATGTTCGCATATCCCCTCTGTATAGGCACAAAACCATGTTGCTGTCCACACAAGAGGTAGCTGACATCAAGAGGTGTGTGTCTGAGGACTTGTAAGCTCATTGGAGCTCAGATGCACCTGTTTGCACAGTTCACCTCTGTGCTGAGCAGGTGGATGTGTACAGTGACTGCTAAGCTTTGTTTACCTTCAGGGCTCATGTTTCCACATGTTTATATGATGTGCCGCTGTGCTGAGCATGACCTTTCAGGGAGGTGTGTACACTGACTGCTGAGCTTTGTTTACCTTCGCTTATATGTGGGATGCACATTTGCATAGCATGCTACAGTGCTGAGTGTATTTAAAAGCCAATGATAAATTAATTACTTATGACCGCTGTTTAACTTAAACTAGGGCCCTTAAATGTTATTAATGATGTATTAGGCAGGAGGAATGCATTATAGGTACCCAATCACACAGGCTGCATCTACAGCAGAACACTATACAGGTTGCATACACCCTACAATCTGATTTCTCCCCCAAACTCCTCCCCAGTGGTGTACAGGCTTGGGAATTTTAACTGAAGGAATGCTAAGGGTTGCTGCAGGTCAGTTACATCTGTATGTGCTAGATGGTAAGTTCAGTGCTGCTGCTGCTGCTGCTGATAGTAGGCCTAGACTGAGAAGGAGAACAGTGTTCAGGTCAGAGTAACTTTCCAGGAACTACATGAGCTGGAGATTGTAGACCACTACAGGGTGGACAAGGACATACTTCTAGAGCTCACTGAACTCTGACACCCTCAGCTCAGACACAGAGCCAACAGAGGGGAACCCATCCCAGTAGATGCAAAGGTATGTGTAGCTCTTAGGATACTAGCTATAGCTACCTTCCAAAGACCAACTGGAGACATGATGGGGGTCTCACAGGCATCAGCATCCAGGGTACTCCACCAGTTCCTGGATGCCAAACCACCACATGCCAGTGAGCACATATCTTTTCCCTTAACCTCTGAGGTGAGGACCAGCAATATGCAACACTGCTACCATGTAGCACACTGTCCTGAGGTACTGGGTACCATAGATTGCACTCATGTACACATCAAGGCACCACCTGGTGAGGAGGGTAGAATCTACATCAACCGCAAGGGGTATCAGTCCATCAACTAGATGGTGTGCAAAGCCCAGGGCATTATCATGAATGTGTGTGCTGGCAGCCCTGACAGTTATCACGACTCCCATATTTGGCATGCATCACAGCTGTACCAGGTGTTTTCTAATGGGGAAAAATCCTGCATGGCCATTTAATGAGGGATGCTGTCTATGCACTGGAACTGTGGATGATGACACCCATCAGAAATGCGCAGACATCCACAAAAGAATGCCATAATGAGGCACACAAACTAGGAACATTGAATACCCAAAAAACAGCATACGACAATGTAAAAAGTCCCAAACAATTGCTAAAGCTAGTGGAGAGTTACAGATGTAATCAACACACAATACAGATGTCAATGCACAAAATAAAATTAAAATCTTCTTTAATGGATCATAAGAAACACGAGCACATTAAGCGCTTTCATCCACACAAAGGTGGACTTCATCAGAATACATAACAGCTATTCGCTAAGCATTTAAAGACGTTTTGCCACCAAAAGTCACTCAATGTACAGAAATTTAAAGTGACCTAGTGCCCATCTAATCAATTACATAATACATATAATGAAATACAAAAGAACAAACTCTCTGTCCTTTCAACAATATAATGAATCCATTAGTAACTGAAGATAAATACAATATAAATAAAATCATATATTCTTATATACAATAGCTATGCTAAAAGACAATAAATACAATGTGTCTACTAAAAAATATGTATTAATATGTGAACAATACTTGAATTTCATGAAAAGCTAATACAATACGACCAGTACATTTCATTAAGGTATAAAAATAAATATATTTATGTAATAATGCAATAATCTAACCATAAGTCACTATGAACCATACTCATATACGTCATATAAATATGCTAACCTACGTCAAATGTAAATATAAATATTTTGTTAGGATATTATTTTAAAAAATATATTCTAATTATACTAACGTAGTTTTAATAAGGGTTTTATGGTAATATAGTCATTACGTCCAGGTTTTCTTGCAGCACCGGTTAATATTTGCCATATAATTTCTCTCTTACCCAAGAGAGCCCTAATGCTACCACCAAGTGGGCCTACTGTAACTTGGTCTATTATCGCAAACTTAAATGAATTAGTATCTCCATATTTTGCTACATGTCTGTATAAAGCATTGTTCATGTCCTTAGTTCTTATACTATATAGGTGATCATAAATTCTCTTCTTAAATTGCCTCTCAGTTTTACTTATATAGTAACTAGGACATGACATCCATTTAGATATATATATATATATATATATATATATATATATATATATATATATATATATATAATGTATCTACTGTTGCAGTTACCATACCTGAAACTGATCCTAGTCCTATTAATATTCTCTAAAATCAACCCTTCTATCTCCAGTATCGCATTACATTGCCTACAACAACCACACCTTCTAGTGTGTTTGCTCTGATCCTTTCTTATTCCTGATGTAGGTCCAGCTTCCAATTTCTTCTTTCTATTTGCTCCCATTCTGTGGACAAAAATTGGTGTAGCACCTATTATTTTCTTTATATCTTGATCTACCACAAGTATATTCCAATTCTTTCTCAATATATTTTTTATACAATTTACATTTGGGGAGTATTCCAAAACACAACTCTTTTGTATTGTATAGTAGTAACTTTCTCCACTATTACTAGGTTCTTAACCAATTCCTTACCTAACAAAGGTGGGTATTTTTTCCCCATTCGCTTATGACATAATTTGTAACATCATTCAGCATATATATGGGATATCCCCTAGAAATAAACATAGTTTTAGTATAATTTACTTCATCTATCATGTCCTCATATATGGATGTCATACGAGCAGCTCTAATACATTGTCCCTTATAGATATTCTTCATCATATTCCTAGGATGATTACTGGCATATTCTATGTAACTGTTCAAAAAAGTACTTTTCTGTATATTGTAGACTTAAATCCATGGCTGGAATTGGAAATATAAGTGTCCAAATAAGATATACCATCCAAACTACAAGAAAATGTACATTTTAGGAATGTACTCGTGCTATTCAAATAATCTGTAAATGGCCCAATGCTATCCTGTGGTCCATCCCATATAATAAATATATTGTCCAGGAACCTGGAATAATAGGACACATGTTTGTAATAGCTGCTACAAAACAAATTGGTGGTTTCCCATTCCAACATAACCAGCTTGGTGAAAATGGGGAGCAAACTGCCCCCATAGCCACCCCCTGGTTTGTCTGAAATTCTCCCCTTTGAAATGTATATAATTATAATCTAATACCATAGACATCAGTTCCATGATTAAACTGATTTTGTCCCAACACAAATTAGAAAATTTTCTTAAGCTAATCATCCAAACCCTGATGTTTGGGTATACAAGAAAATAAATCTATGACGTCTATGGTAATAAAAATTAAATTCTCTTTCCATATGTTAGTGGTTAAATTTCCCAAGAAGGCCCAGGAATCTTTAATCAAATGTGGTATATTAGTATAAATGGGTTTTAACCATCTATCTATAACCACTCCTAAGGGGTATACCTTAGAGTGACTACCTGACACAATGGGGTGAAAGGGAGGCTTAGTGATGCTTTTGTGAATTTTTGGTATACCCTCTATAGTTGCAAGAATAGGGTGTTCCACCTTCAAAAAATTGTACGTATCTAAAGTGACTGACTCTTATATCTTTGTTATTAGTTAACTGAACCAGTACTTCCCTCTCATTTTCAGATAAATTGTCATGGGACCTCTTTTTTTCCTAATTGTCTGTAAATTTTGTATATATCATTTGTCACAGATTTCTTGTAAATAGCCACATTAGGATGGGTGGGAGGTATGTACTTTTCTTCTTTAATTCATCATGTACATACTGTTGAACATTATTTTGAAAATGTACAGTTAGATGTAATTTCCTAAGGTATAATTTAATTTCCATAATGGTGTCCACAATATTAAATTTAGTTCTGGATATATATTTAATTCCCTTTGATAATAAAGTGAAATGTTCCTGCTTAACCACAGAACTAGTGTAGTTGTATATCTTAAAATTGTTATAACTTTTGACTATACCATCACACTGATCAAAACCTGTTGCATCACTTAAGTTTGTTACATCTAATACCATTGTGTGGCCCTCTCTCCCCGATTCATGTCCCCATAATGTGTCTTGTCCCAATCTTGTCTTTGTTTTTTTCCTTTTCTAATCCTTTCACCGCTCTATCGGAGCTTGGTATTGCCCACCTCTCTGAAAATTTTGGCCCCTATAATTCTCATAATATCTCCTAGTTCCTACATCCGAGGCTTTCTTTACTCTTTCCTTATTACTTTTGTCATCCCCTTCTTTCCATGGGTAAACCTTATTGTGTTTGTACTGGTCAATGTCCTCTTAATTTTCTTTCATTTCTTATTATAGATAGCCTGAGCCTTTTTATCGACTATGCTATATTGTTTCTCATACAATTTCTCCCATTGGGGAAACAGTAAATCATTAACAATAGTATTGTTCAACTTTTCAACATTGGCCAAAAGCTTACATAACTTTTCAAAGTTTTTCTTAATAAGCATTGTCATAAACTCAAACCCAAACTTGTTAAAAAGCATATTAAAATCCATCAATGACTGTTCATCTAAATGTACACTCATTGGTACCTTAAAAAATCGCAACCCCATGAGTACATTATTTAAGGAAATGTATTTGCTTAAATAAGCATGATCAATTTTAACCTCCTTGATAGCAATCAAGTTTTTACTCAACATATAAATCAAGTCTTTCAACGATCCTTGAACAGCTGTATACTGATGCCCGAACCATTGGTCAGCTTGGCTTTCAGAATTAAATTCAAATTCTTTAGATAAAAAACAATCAAGTTGGTTAATATCGTGGGCCACACTAGTATGAGTAACACAGCCCCTAGGGCTCGAGCAATAAAGTACCTTTTTGGTTGCTGGCAGTTTTGAGAGCGACCGAAGAGTAGGCTTTAATGTTCATAGAGCGTTTGGATCTCGCACCCATACGCTCACAATCATTGTCGATGTTAAAAATAGAAAAATCAAATGTAAGCTCCTTGTCAGATGAAACACTCTTGTTGCAAGAGTCCCCTTTGGATTTTGAACCTCCGGTATCCAGAAATGCTGGCCTGGAACTACCAGCCCCCTGGCCATTAGGTATCTCCGTCTGCATAAGGTTACAGCTGGTATTGCACGCTTGCGTTGCTCTGCGTGCCCTGACTCTTATTATTGGATTGGGTGAAAAGCTCAATCAATCGAGTAATTTCCCCTTTCAGAATGCAGACTTCCGACCGAAGTCTTTGCATTTCATCATGATCCACTGATGCATCTGGCATTTCATTAGTAACATCCATAACCACACAACAAAGAATACCCAAAAAACAGCGTATGACAACGTAAATAGTCCCAAACAATTGCTAAAGCCACTGGAGAGTTACATATATAATCAACACACAATGCAGATGCCACTGCATGAAATAAAATGAAAATCTTCTTTAATGGACCATACGAAACACGAACACATTAAGCGATTTCATCCACACAAAGATGGACTTCATCAGAATACATAACAGCTGTTCGCTAAGCATTTAAAGACGTTTTGGTGCCAAAAGTCACTCAATGTACAGAAATTTAAAGTGACCTGGTGCCCATCTAAATAATTACATAATAAATAAAAAAGAACAAACTCTCTGTCCTTTCAACAATATAATGAATCAATTAGTAACTGAAGATAAATACAATATAAATAAAATCATATATTCTTATATACAATAGCTATGCTAAAAGACAATAAATACAATGTGTCTACTAAAAAATATGTATTAATATGTGAACAATACTTGAATTTTATGAAAAGCTAATACAATATGACCAGTACATATCATTAGGAACTAGGAACATCACAGAACATGTGTTTCGGCTGCTGAAGTCATGGTTCTGGTCTCTCAATATATCTGACAGAGCCCTGCAGCACCATCCAGCCACATGTGCACAGATGTTCACAGTATGTGCCATTCTACACAATATGATCTTGTGGAAACAGCTGCAGCAGGATCAGCAAAGGGAAGGGATACTCAGCCCCCCAGCAGTGCCTAGTTCCTGACAGCCACACCCACTGAAGGACTCAGAGGAGGGACCCCCTGAGGATGTCCATGTAGGAGGACGTAGACATACCCAGTATGTCCTGGCCTTAGCCAAGAGATAATGTATATCACATGCACTTACAACCTAGAGCCCTACGGACTGACACCTTTTTCCGATTTGTATACCTATAGTAAAAATTATGCCAGCCAGCCCACACAACTTGTACCTAACCATGCACTGGCTGTGTACTGCATGCATCAGGCAGAGTCAGTCCCGAACTACAGGTCTGTCAACTGCTGCATTCTCAAAGTAAGTCACTCACCTACACACCACTTGTAAGGAGTACTGTAATATGGCAGCATACGTATGGACTTGCCACATGTATACAAGGGAATATAGTGGGCTAGTGGGCTAGTTGGAGAAATTTAACAGCCACATGGGACATCAGGTACCCAGTCCAATACTACGTGCTCCATAATATTCAGTATAACATATGGCTGGAATATTCACTACATTATTCAAGGGAGATGGTAAACAGTAGGGGTCACAGTACAGTCACACAACTGTCTATGCCAGCAGATCATAGGCTGGTCGTCCTCCAACACCAAACATCAGTGTTACCATACAACTGCTGTAACAGTAAGTCAGCAATGATATATCAGCAGACCAGCCAATCTCAGAGCTGTGACATAGAACCTGAGCACACGTTGTATGTCTCACGTAATGCAGGGATGACAATGTACACCTGTATGCTGTTGATTGTGTGATGAATGACACATCTCTCTCTGGCGGCCTGTGTGACTTAATGGGCTAGGGATATTAGCATGGGTGATGGTGCTGATGGTTTGAATCTGGCAGTATCTACATCTTTTGCATGTAAGGTAGTCATATTGTGCTATTCCCACAGACTGTCATACCTCTCAATCTGTTACTGCAAGAAAGCTGGACAAAGCCAGAGAGAATGAGGGGACAAAGGGCCAAAACTACAGACAGACATTACACATGCTCTGATTAACATAGAAGGTGGCTAGTATAACAGTGGGTCACACCAGAACAGAATATTTCCAGGATATAAAGTCCATCACTCAAATGTGTCTGTAGTTAGTACTATTCAGTGACTGCATTATACAATAATTTACTGGAACACCACAAATGTATGAGGAACAGATCAGACATATGGGGTGAAATGCTGGTCATTCTGCAAAAACATGTACGGTGAGAGGTATGTAGACTGTCGCCCGGTGTGTGGTGTTAAATTATGTACCCCAGTCACATATTAAGTACAGCACACAGCTGGGAAATGTCGTGGACAATTTCAGAGAAGTGCTGTACTATGGAAACAGATGCAGCTGACAATGTCTGTAGCACTCAAAGTCCCGGACTGGAGTACAAGGTAGCTCTGATCTGGAGTCACCTTGTAAGTACTGACAGTCACACTGGGCATGTTCCTACACTTAGCAAACTTGAGTGCAATTATGTTGCCTCTTCATGAAAACATCTGCTATGTAAAAATACATCTGTACATACAGACAGGTACATATATATGTCCGTCTGTTCCTATCCTCTTCTCACATGGTTAGTGTATCTATCAGTATGTACCCCCAGATAGATATAATGCTGATACGTACATATATATGTATATATATATATATATATATATATATATATATATATATATATATATATATATATATACATATATATATAATATATGTGTATATATGTATATCGATATATATATATTACAGTGATACATAGACTCTCCACATATATCTACATAACACATATACATATCGTACACACATAGCAACATTTATAGAGACTTCCCTGTTATATATACACACACACACACACACACACACACACACGTGTGTGTGTGTGTGTTTGTGTCTGTGTGTCTGTGTGTCTGTGTGTGTGCGTGTGTTTGTGCATGTGTGTGTATGAATTTTCTCACATACTCTGGGAATGCTGGGGTTATCTGCACTCACACATCCATACAGTTGCTCAAAGGAACTAAACCAAAGTTGCAACAGTACATATTCTACTGACCCACAGACTCCTGTGCCCGCAGAATGTCCCGCAGAATGTCACCATGTAGACAGACACAGGTGAACAGGTGGTGTAATGTATGATGGTATTAACGCATGCCTTGGGCAGGGCACAATGTCCCTTGCTACATGTTTGCCTGACTAACAGTAAGCAGCCACATATGGCCATACTGATTACAGTACATACATAGCAAGGATATTAACAGGTATCCCACTCCTAGGACACTAGATACAATAACAGTACTAAGCAATATCACTCTGTAGGCCACACATGCTGTCCAACACAACCCTACTTTGTGCTCTCCACAAGTACAGTGCCTGCAATCACATATAGAACTGACATAACCTGTGGCATGTGTGATAAGTGCTATAAGCTATAGTGTGCAACAGTAGATAGGCAGGGGCTCTACTCTCATCCACAAACTGTGTGTCTGTGTGTGTGTGTGTGTGTGTGTGTGTGTGTGTGTGTGTGTGTGTGTGTGTGTGTGTGTGTGTGTGTGTGTGTATGTGTAAATATATCCCCCTTGCAGCACTATGGACATGCCCTTGTGGGCTATCCTCTTGCAGTGGTTATGCAATTCTTGTCCCCGTAATTAGCTGTTGGCCGCTAAATTGCTCTCCTCTACAAGGCCTGCTGATGTCATTCACATTAAGAGTGCTGGCTGACAGTCTAACATCAGATAAACTCTGTGGCACATGTGATAAGTAGTGTGAGCTATAGGGTACAACAGGAGATAGGTAGGGTTTTTACTCCGACATCAGCCAACTTGGTGTGTGTGTGTGTATCTGTACCGCATGCATATGATAACCCCTTGTACTATAGACATTGGTAGAGTTTTGCATTATTTTACTGGTTGTGGGTGATATGAATCCCCCAAAGGAATGACCACAACATGACCTGCTATCAACAAGCATTATGTGTCCTACACGAATAGTACTAGCATACATGAAGCATAGTGTCTGCATCCAGTATTGTCCAGTATTGTTTTCTGTACTGTGTACCACTACATAGGTAAGTGGTCCACTATACATGCAGCCAACATGCACTACTTGTGTGCCATGGCATCTCCTGTATGCAGTGAGTGGAAGTACTGCTAGCCTGAATGTGGCCATGTGTGCATGTTAGGATGTGACAGAATTGTACACCATGTCACAGAGCAATAGGAGATGTGCATATCAGTAGCATGATGGCCATACAGCCATCACAATCAGAGACATCTTGCTACCCCTCATTACAGGAACAGCACATTTTGCCCATGTCCACAAGAGATGAAGCCAGATCCGCAGTGCTGAGATGACATTCGTCCAGCCAATCATACAGATGGCATGTGCTGAGGTGCACTGCGATGCTCTGTGTACCATACCAGTAGTGAGGGTCTGTGTCAAGGGTGCATTAGTCTGCTACACAAATGTCTCCATCAAGCATGTACTACTAACATTGCATAGTGGGTTAATGTCCCGTGACTAATCCATCTACTATGCTTCCTAGAGATAGGCAGCATATGCAGTCAAGCAGGGTCACACCTTGCCCTGTATGCACAGCACAGATCACTTCTGAGTACTCTGTATGGCAAAGGTCGCACTGACATGCATTCCAGATGAACAGCAGTGAGCATCTACTGAAGATGTGATGTGACCCTGTGAGGGGCCATACTGTTGTCTGCAAGTGCCACTACAGTTTGTAAATGTACATCAAGACATGGTTGTTATACTCAGATAGTGGCATGCTGAGGGAAGAGTATATCGAGGGTATGGGTATGTCACCTACGAGTGACTGTGGCTGCATTTATGCCATATGATTCCTGGCATTCCACTGTACAAACATGTTGATCTGCTGATGAGTTGTACACCTTTGGTGCTTGGTCTATATGGCCACCTAACACCCCTGAGTATGTACATCACATGTAAAGACTGCTGTGCTACTAACTGGGGACATAGGTCTTCCCAATTGAAAGCATAGTACATATATATTTGCTTGGTGTTTATGGCCATTACTATGTCACCAGGCAATGTATTTGTAATACCATCATGCAAGACACTGACATAACACAGTGACTGTATGAGTGCTCACAAGTAGCAGGCAGCAGACAACATTGTTAGCCACAGTCAGTCAGTACTCGTGTGTACTGTGGTGACATGCAGTCCAAGCAGTAGAGGACCCAGGACTGTGCCCTGTTGAGCACTGCTGCTTATAAAACAGCTATTGGAGTAGGATGTCCCTATGTTGCATATGTCTGCCCTCAATGGGCTACTTAGTGACCCCTACAATGACAGTATCATGAATGCTTATGTGGGCGCTTTGTGCATGCTGCCCAAATGGGTGGTATAGTGAGATGGCTTGACTCAGTCTGTGTGTTGTATGCCATGATCGAACCTCACCCTTGTCCCTGCTGACTGCCACAACAAAGTTTATGCTGCCAACTGTATATACCATTTACAGACTTGTATGTCAGATGGTGTATATGCAAGTGTCTGTGAGGCATACCTTGGGAACATAGCATCAGGAGACTTATGCTGCACTGACTCCACTCAGTGGTGGGGTTCATCCTCCACCATTAATGGCATACCCCCTTATAAGTAGTCTCTCTCCACAGTCACAGCCACTGTCAGTGACCTCTGACTGGTAAATTAGCAGGTGGTTGCATATTATTAGCCATCGTTGACAGCCACACAGACCCAACAGTTATCCAGGGTGGCCTAAACCACAGTCAGACAACATGCCAACCACTGTACATTACTGTCTTGTGGGATATCATCCACCCCAGCAGAATAATGTAGTGTCTGCACACCACACACACTGGAGAAACTACACATGAAGGCATGGACACACAATGCTGTACCCTTTGATGGTCACTGTTCATGGGGATGTAGGGATGCAATACCAACAAGTTCCAGATGGATGTAAATGTCAGACTGTCACTGCTATACTGAATGTGGCAGCCAGCACACCATCATTGTGTGCAATGGCACCCTTGCCATGTCACCATACAAGCATAATCTATAACTGTAGCAGCACACAGGTGCCATGGCACAGCAATACACAGAGTAGATAACATACCCTATGGAGTCTGTGTCACGACCGTAGAAATGTAGTCTGACCCCTAACTGCTTTGAAGGTGATGTGTATGCCCCATACAGGAAGGTGTCAGATCCGACTGTGTAACCCTGTGTTGCCATGACAGGAGTAACACATGTCCCATGTGTGCTACACACCTACAACATCAACATGGTAGACATAGCATATACTGGGGAGACTGCTATGTGACACAGACAGTACACCCTGCATGACACAGGCCCCCATGCATGTAAAGCACACATCTGCTGTCACACACATTATGTGCAGGTTACACAATGCGATGCACAACACGACATTCAAAACTGATGTCCGCCACCTGTCTGATCCAGACACAGGATATTTGTAGATGGGTCATCTCCATCACCACACCTTATAGATTTGTAAGTTCAGAAAACCCAGGTGATATGTATCAAGGGTATCAGAACTTATCACCATCTCCGTCCATGAACACAGGAACTGGCTATGCCAGGAGTTGCACTGGCACCATCATGCCCAAAGGACTGATGAGGTGCTAGTACCTGATGGTGACTGCTGTCTGCTGGGGCCGTGTCCCCCACGGGACCACTCAGGACCACATGCCCAGGGCCTGCCACGTGGTGCTATGGACAGGAGACTACCCTCTGTACCACTGGACGTACTGTCACTATGGGAGCATGACTGCGCACAGCCACGTGGTCTCTCAACAGATGGTGTTGCTGACCTACGTCCATGAGTCTGACGCCAAACTCCAACCAGATGTTCCAGGACAGACAATGTTTGTTCCAAGATCAACACTGTCTCAGCCCACAGTCTGTCCACTGCATCAGTGAACCGATCCAGGGTATCTCAATTGCTGTGGAGGCAGTCAAGGATGTCAGACTGTGCTGCATCCATAACCCTAAGCATATATCTGGTGTTCCATTGGGAACATGCCTGTGCCTCCATGATGGCCCAAAACATACGCCAAGTGACCGGTGATGTGACCCCGCAACAGGTGGTGGAAAGACAGCAGACCTCCTACAAGCACTCACTGTCAGTCTGCTTGTATGGGACTTCACCAGCTGTCTAGCTGTGGCCAAGGTCTACACTCACTAAAGCCATAGTTGCCACATTTCCCCTGTTCAATGTCTCCACCCTCTGACTGTCCAATATCTGTGGCCTTTTGGGACTGGGTATGTGTGGGCATACTGACTGTGTGCTGTGACAATGGGGGCAGAAGAGGGATGTCAACCTCTGACAGATTAAGCCCCTGACAACCCCACCTGTGTCTTACTATGGCCACCATCATCATCATAATCTGATAAGACATTGACATCATGTTGTGTGCGGGACAGACTCCAACCCCCCCCCCCAGTCACCTGTGAAAACCAAGACAAAAGCATTGCATTACCTCCTTGGCTATTATGTATGGTAATCCACACAGACTAATGCAGATGAGGATCCACAACTGCATTACCAGTCTCACATCTTCTCATCTCCACTCCCATGCACAACAAACAACCTCACAACAACATACACATACAAGTCAAGGCCTTTATAACATGCATATCAGGTACATCCAGTTAAAGTTGCTAGTACAATATGCCTGTCAGGTATGGAATATGACACTATATGTGATAGAACTACACATAAAACCTAGTGAGAATTATATGCCACTACTAGTTTCACTGCCTCAGGTATGTAGCATCTCCCTTTTGTGTTTGAACAGGCATCTCAAAGTAATTGCTTCATGTATACCAGGCTGTGTAATCGCTCTTAACATGTTTATGTTCATTCAAATACACACCTGTGATTACCCAGTCTATGAACCATAGATAACTGTTCCAGGATGGAACATATAGATATTCTACTCTGGTTAAATGCAACATTAAGTGTACCTTGGGAATATGGTGGCCCTTAACTTTCATAGAGTATATATGATCCGTAAAACAACAGTATCATGTTTAACAGGTACAGAACCATGGGCTTGGGCAACACCTGATGGACCTATGAAAAGGTGAGGGAGAGGTAATGTCAGTACCACCAAATGTTGTATCACTACAAGGTAATATATGCATATATCCACTTGTACAGTAGCTACTGTGTTAATGGCTGGATTGCTGACATTCTGAGTATGTGTGCACAGCTGAGCTTAAACCTCTACCCCCTCCAATGGAGATAAACCTGACACCCATGTACAGGAATGTGCAGCCTGCAATGACTGACTGATACTGTATAACACTGGTGAACACAGTAAGCTTACCTGGACGCTCCTGTGCTGTGGACACTGTGGCGCACACCTCCACGATGTATGGATGCCTCGGAGCTGTTGTGTGTTCCTAGGTTTGCCAGGAATTCCCATATGGACAAGAGTGGTTGTTCTATTGCAGACCTTCCACCTGTGGTGGCACTATCCCTGGTGACATCAGCTACCCTTCATCGTGCAGCATTCACCATTACCTCTGGTGTGGTATCAGACCTGCACATATGCCCTTTTGTGGTGGTCAATATCATTGACATTCCACACAAGATATGCCCACAATGCTGCCCTCAGTTCTTTATTATGCCTCCCCCTGGACATGCTGCCTTAGTCTATCCACTATTATCTCATTCTCCGCATCTGAGAAGGGGGCATGTCATCTGTGGTACATAGTTCCTGAAAAACAATAAAAGGGGGAGCACATTACAGGACCAGATATGTGGATGTCCACTTTGTACAGATACAGCATGCCCATAATGGCCTGCACTATCCACTGCTCCCTCACACATCATTCCTCACAGTGTGGCAACACATTACATGTATGGATAACACCTAGATAATAACAATAGTGAGGTATGTCCCTGTGTGCCGTGACATATTCTGCTGTATGTTTTTACACCCAGCACTACAGTCTATTGTGGTGTGTCCCCTATGGCTAACCTTCAACTAATATGTCATACAGCCACTGCCAGACAAATAGCAGTGTGCTATTGCAACCACTATATGGGGACAGTCCAGCAACACCAGTGTGCCACAATGACAGAAAACAATGCAAACCTGCTGTAGTATACATCCCCTGCAGGCTCTCAACTATACAGATTTTCATAGAATGTCAAGATTTTTGCATCATAGTTTTAGTTATTTTCTCATAAAATTGTGTTTTTTGGCACATTGCTGGCAAATCATTGAGGGTTGATGCCAATAAACACAGACATCTGAGTTTCAGACTTCATACCCTTCAGAAAATTCATGCTAATGTAATACTTGTTATGCTATTAACTTTTGTATGAGCAATATTTAAAAAGTGCCCCTAATTTTGGGCCTTTGTCCCCCCATTAAGTATGGCTTTGTCCAAATTTCTTTCTGCAAGATGCTGAGAGGTATGTTAGGCATAGCCCTCAACCAAAAAGGGGACAAATGTCAACAGAATCATGGACATAGCCAGAGTACATCAGGGATACTTTTAAAATGTTAGTACTATTTATGTGAGACATTCACAGAATAAGAAAAGGTGAATTAGTGTACATTGTTTGACATTAAAGAGTGTACGCCCTTACTTATTGCCAGTATTTATTAAGCGCAATTCACTATCTTTCCTACAAAATCCATCCATTTTAGGAGAGATTAAGAGGGATAGAACTATAATTTGACTGAAAATCAGAGACATCCCTGGAAATCAGGGATAGTTGAGAGGCATGTCTGTAGATGTAGGACAGCAGAATATCAGTGGCATTTCATTATCATAGGTTTAAGACAGGTTTAAGGTTTACTGCTGTAATTCCTATTCCCCATACCTTAATCCTCCCATCTGCATCCTGTTATACAGAGAAAACAGTTACATACCTGATGAAGTGCAGTACTCCTTTGTTGAACTGTGCTTCCAGTAATGTTTTGCAAAGATGTGCTCTGTGTGAAGTAAGTCTTATACAGGCTTATTCCCCAAAGCCAGCTGCTTACCTTTTTAAGGTACTGCTCATTAGCAGGTACTTGCCTCTGAACCAATCTGTGGCTCTGATATGCTAATTGCAGCCAAAACAGCCAGACTGCACTATCATTAGCCAATGAAATGCCACCACAGTGCACTATATAAAGCCTTCATGTACACCAGGGTCCCTTTCTTAGCTGTTAAGATGGTCGCTACTGAGGTATGGAGACTACAGCATTGCAGAGGGTATGTATCATAACTGTCAACTGTAGTGATTTTTGCAGTATATCCACAGTGTCACCTCATATGTGGACATTGTGGTCATCTGGCAAATCATTGTGGGTTGAAGTCAGAAATGAAAGACAGACACTTGAGTGCCAGACTTCATACCCACCAGAATATGCATGCTAATACAATAGCTGCTATTCTATCAACTTACTATGTTTGTAAGAGTAAACTGTAAAACATGTCCCTATCTCTGGGACTTTGTCCCCCCATTCAGTATGGATGTGTCCAGCTTCCTTGTTATAGGGGGTTGAGAGGTATGGTAGGTCTGTAGCAGCTACCTTTACATACAGATTTATGTGCTACAGGCTGCAGCCGCTGCTGCAGCTAATACGCATGGTGGGGGAATGAACACTTCAGACAACAAGTTCAGCTGTGGCAGCCCTGTTATTGAGGCACAGCCAGGCTAAGGGTACTCTTTACAGTCCAATCGATGCATGTGATTAAGATACTCCTGTTAGGCAACAGTGCCAATAACAGAGTAGTAGGCAACATATAGATATGCTGGGTCCACTTTTAAATGTCGAAATGCCAAAACCTCAACTTTTAAAAGAACGTAGCCAAAACATTGAGATTTTGGAATCTCAACATTTAAAAGTGGGTGGAAAAAAAGGACAGAGACTTAAAATAAACTATTTGCAGGGGGGCAAGCCCCCCTGCACCCACCACATCCCCCCTACTTTAATATACCAACTCCGTGATTGCGCTACAGTGAAGAGAACAGTAATGCTCCTGTTGCACTTATCATTCTCTTCACTGTAGCGCAATCTCGGAGTTGATATTTATAAGTAGGGGGGTATGGGGGGTGCAGGGGAGCTTGCCCCCCCTGCAAACAGTTTGTTTTAGTTTATTTTTGTTTTTTTTTTCACTTTTAAATGTTGAGATTTTGAAAATCTCGATGTTTTGGGTATGTTCTTTTAAAAGTCGAGATTTCGGCATTTCGACATTTAAAAGTGGACCCAGTTATGCTATACAGATATGTGAAGTGTATCCCTACCTGCAGGCCTGTGACTTGCAGCACTGAATAGCAGTTAATTATTAGCAGTAACTTTTGCAGATAGAGTGCATGCCTCATTCATTAATTGTTATCTTCACATGAATGTATGTGAACTGCAACAGAACACTGGATTTGAACCCAGGACTGTTAGAATGAGAGAGAGAGAGTGAAGGTTGGATGATGTGGGGATAGTGAATCAGGAAGTGAAGCAGATTAGCAAGGAGGAAGTGAGGACAGCTATGAAGAGGATGAAGAATGGAAAGGCTGTTGGCCCAGATGACATACCAGTGGAAGCATGGAGAAATGGCAGTGGAATTTTTAACCAGAAGTCAGAGGATGCCTGAGGAGTGGAGAAAAAGTGTATTGGTACCTATCTATAAGAATAAGGGTGATGTGCTGAGCTGCAGTAACTACAGAGGGATAAAATTGATCAGTCACAGCTTGAAGTTATGGGAAAGAGTAGTGGAAGCTAGGTTAAGAAGGGAGGTGATGATTAGTGATCAGCAGTATGGTTTCATGCCAGGAAAGAGCACTACAGATACAATATTTGCTCTGAGAGTGTTGTTGGAGAAATACAGAGAAGGTCAGAAGGAGTTGCATTGTGTCTTTGTGGACTTAGAGAAAGCATATGACAGGGTGCCTAGAGAGGAGTTGTGGTATTGTATGAGGAAGTCGGGAGTGGCAGAGAAGTATGTAAGAGTGGTACAGGATATGTACAAGGGTAGTGTGACATTGGTGAGGACTGAGGTGGGAGTGACAGATATGTTTAAGGTGGAGGTGAGATTACATCAAGGATCAGCTCTGAGCCCTTTCTTATTTGCAGTGGTGATAGACAGGTTGACAGATGAGATCAGACAGGAGGCCCCGTGGACCATGATGTTTGCAGATGACATTGTGATATGTAGTGAGAGTAGGGACCAGGTTGAGGAGACCCTGGAGAGGTGAAGATATGCTTTAGAGAGGAGAGGAACGAAGGTCAGCAGGGCTAAAATAGAATATATGTGTGTAAATGAGAGGGAGGGTAGAGGAATGGTGAGGATGCAGGGAGTAGAGTTGGTAAAGGTGGATGAGTTTAAGTACTTGTGATCAACAGTTCAGAGTAATGGTGAGTGTGGAAGAGAGGTGAAGAAGTGAGTACAGGCAGGGTAGAATGGGTGGAGAAGAGTGTCAGGAGTGATTTGTGACAGACGGGTATCAGTAAGAGTGAAAGGGAAGGTCTACAAGAGGGTAGTGAGACCAGCTATGTTATATGGGTTGGAGATGGTAGTATTGACGAAAAAGCAGGAGTCAGAGCTGGATGTGGCAGAGTTAAAGATGTTAAGATTTGCACTGGGTGTGACTAGGATGGACAGGATTAGGAATCAGTATATTAGAGGGTCAGCTCAGGTTGGACAGTTTGGAGACAAAGCAAGAGAGGTGAGATTGCGTTGGTTTGGACATGTTCTGAGGAGGGATGCTGGGTATATTGGGAAAAGGATGCTAAGGATGGAGCTGCCAGGTAAGAGGAAAAGAGGAAGGCCTAAGATAAGGTTTATGGATGTGGTGAGAGAGGACATGCAGGCAGTTGGTGTGAAAGAGCATGATGCAGAGGACAGGAAGAAATGGAAACAGATGATCTGCTGTGGCGACCCCTAACGGGAACAGCCGAAAGAAGATGATGACTGTGTGTGACAAAATGTACTGTATGCAAGGCATGTAACAGAGTGAGCTACTGAGTCACTGCTGCAGCAGGTGTATTTGCAAGATATATATGCAGACATATGGGCTGTGACACATATTTTCTGCATCCATCAGAATGTGCATGGCTTTATATGGCTGTATTTCTGCACCAGGGTCCCAGCTGAACATGTACTGTTCCACTAATGCCTTAGCAGGTGTCTTTCTACATGTTGCTGATAAAAGGGTACCTTTATTTGCTATCACAGACCACACTTACATTCATTTTGTGTCTTTGGCTGTCTAGTGCTTTATTACCAGAGTCCAAGGTACATTCCCACTTTTTACATTACTTTTTATTCCAGTTTGCATGGTGCAGTGCAGTGTGCAGCTCTGCTGAAACATGCCTAATGACTGTAAGTGGCAATCACTATGTTTGATGACAACATCTATTTTCATTAGCATTTGCGTGACATGATGGGTTAATGCAGTGTGCTGTAGGTGTGATGGGCTTTGGTTCAAAACATGGCAGAGGTGTTTATTTTGTACATGTCTGACAATGCTATAAACATATATAGTCATTAAAGTTCTATTCAGCTGAGCTAAGAGAACCTGCACGGCGCAGCGTACCATGCAGCTCTGCACTAAAAAAATGTAAAGAAAAGAAAAAGGGGGTGATACGAAAGTGGTGAAATGGGGCCAAGCAGGAGGAAAACATAGTGAAAGGCAGGTACGGATGTGCAGGAAGGGTGTAGGAAACAACCATAGCTATCCATTTCTTGTACAGTAACAACTGTGCACTTTGACAGAATTTGTACATGACTTTGCACTTTCCACCCCAGAGAGAAGTGTGAAGACAACATAACTGCATTGTCAAGCCAATTGGACCAAGTTACATGCATCCAGTGGACATGTGAGCAAAATGGAGAGCTATTTACAGTCATGAGGAGAAGGTAAACATTTGCACCACACCACACTCATCACATAGTCTCACTAAATCTACACCTCCAAAATCCACACATAGTAACACAAAAACATTCATGGAGGCTCTCAATAATAATCTGTCTAAGCAACAGAGACCTCCAAAGCAGAAACACAAGCAAACTCCACCCCCCAACACAACCCAAATGACAGATAGCCCACAGACTCAGTGTGCCTCTCATCCACAGCCAAAAAGGCAAAACAGCGTACCCAACACACTAGTCATAGGTGACTCTATAGTCAGGCACACTGATGTCCCACTCACAAGGCTAAACAAGGAGAAGGTTACTGTCAGGTGCCTGTCAGGTGCCAGGATCCGCCACATAAACCATGCACTTAGGTCACTGCACAACAAGTACAAATATGACTTTGTCATTGTCCATGTTGATGTAAATGACCTGAGATGTACCTACCTGGACTGCATGTAAAGAGTCATGGAAGAGCTCTCCGATCTTGTAGCCTAGGCAGATATGATCCTAGCCCTGAGTAGCATTCTGCCATCTCCCATAATGATACCGCAGTACAAGGACAAAATGATTGACTTCAACAATTGGCTAAGCTTCTGGTGTAATTCTAAGGGGATCCAGTATCTGTCTGCTTGGGATGACATGGTCGACAGACCATGATGCTTTGCCGCAGATGGCCTGTATCTGTCGCCGCTGGGATTTCAGATACTGGCTAAGGCTCTTGCTGCCCCTATAGTGCCTTTTTTAGGAAGGTTCAAATAACAAATTCACCACCATAACAGGAGCAGGCAAGCAAAAACTGAGGGTAATGCTACTCAATGCTAGAAGTCTAAATTTCAAAATGCACTCACTCGAGGCACTCCTTAAAATGGCAAACATTGATATCTGTGCAGTGACTGAGACCTGGTTTAAGGCTCCAGAGAGCACCCCTGCACTACCAGGCTATAACACATACCACACTTTTCGGCCGTGTAACCTGGACCAAAACACCAAAGGTGAAGGTGTGTCCATATTCATTAAGGATATCCACATCTCCAGGCTAGTTGCTCAGCATAATGCATCCGAGGTTATCCAAGTGCAACTAACTCTGGGCAAAACTGCAATTCAAATTGTAGCTTGCTACAGATCCCCCATTATACCCCAGGATTCCCACACCTCTTTTCTTGATGTACTGAAAAATATTAGGGTTCATCCCTAATAATGAGTGACTTCAACTACCCCACCATTAGCTGGGAAAACTACTCGTGTACCAACTCGTTAGCTCAATGCTTTCTGGAATTCATAAACCCCAATGCTCTAGAACTACTTTTCCACACCCCCACCAGGGGCAAGAATATCCTAGACCTAGTCATTACCCACATGAGTGACCAGTGTTCCACACCTAAAGTCAACTCCTTGTTGGTCCAATCCGACCATAAGCTAATCACCCTTGATATCCACATCCCGCCACCACCCCCCATTAAGGAACCCATGGTAAAACATTTCTCCAAAGCCAACTTCATGCTTCTTAAGACAGAAGTGGTAAACTTCATGACACCCATGCAAATGGACAATACAGTTACAACTGCTGAATCCTACACAAATGCACTCTATAATCACTTACACGAGTGCATGGATCATGCTATCCCAAACAGAACCAAGATGCTATCCCCCAAAAAAAGGAAGCCAATCTGGTGGTTCCATGCCATAAACAAACTGTACAACAGAAGGAAGAAACTGTTGCAAAAGAGAGTAAAATCCCATGAGTGGAGGAGCTCCCTGGTCAGTCTCAGTAAGAAGCTGAGATCCCTTATAAGATCCTCCAAAACTAGCTACAAAAACAAAATTGCCACTAATTCTAAGGACAAACACAAAGCATTCTATAGCTATGTCAAGAATCAAGTTACAGCACAACGGCACGAAAATTACAGAACCAGCTGATATTGCCAACATCGTGGCAGATAGGTTCAGTGCTAACTTTACCCCCCTCACCTCCTAAAGGGCCCATATCTATACAGGAAGAATGCAGAATCCCTGTAATCACAACTACGCAGGTAAACGCTGAACTCTCTAAAGCCAAAAACCCAGCATCCATGGGACTGGACAACATCCCAGGCTGCGTTTTACACAAACTTCAGAACGAACTGGCTCCCCACTTAAGCACCTTGTTCAATAATAGCCTCAGATCAGGCTTTGTGCCCACTGAATGGTGCACAGCAACAGTTATCCCACTCCACAAATGGGGAGCCACCACTGATCCCGGGAACTATCGAACTATTAGCCTTGACGAGCCTGGTCTGCAAGGCCATGGAATGTATCATCATGGAACTCATAAACAAAGACATTGGTAACCTCCAAACTCTGGATCCCGCCCAGTTCAGGTTTGTGAAAGGCAGATCATGACTCCTGAACCTGATTGATTCTTTGAGGCAGTCACCAAAGCCGTAGATGAGGGTAAGGTGGTTCACACAGCCTATCTTGACCTTGCCAAGGCTTTCGACACCACCCCCCCATTGTGGAATTATAGCTAAACTCACTAAACTAGGTATAAATCCCTATGTCACAAGATGGGTTGCAACTGGCTCACTGACAGAACCTACACTGTAAAAGTTGCAGACTCCAAATCTGACCTCAAAGCAGTGACAAGTGGAGTACCACAGGGTTCCGTCCTGGGACCTCTCCTGTTTGGTATCTACTTCTTTGAAGTACAGGCTAACACAGAAGGCCTCTGGCTAATGAAGTTCGCAGATGACTGCAAACTAGGAGCCATAATCAAGTCCCCAAATGATGTGGACATCCTACAGAAGGGCCTCACTGAGACAGATGACTGGTGTCAGAGCCATGGCCTCAAGCTCAATGCCAAAAAGTGCAGTGTTATCCCCTTTGGTAAAAACTCTGTACCCATGAACTACCACATAGGCAGCAATCTACTTAACACCGAATGTGTGATAAGAGACCTTGGGACCCAGGTGAACAGTAGTCTTTCCTTTGATAGTCACATCACCACAGTAGTCAGGAAGTCCTTCTACGTGGCACACCTCATCATAAAAGGGTTCTCATCCAGGAAAAAAGCGGTCATTGTTCCCCTCTACTCGACACTCATTAGACCCGTTATAGAGTACAATGCCCGTTTTGGAATTACCTCACATGATATCTGCAGCAGCTGGAAAGGCCACAGAAGTACCTCATAAAGAGGATTAGATTACTGGCCTCAAACAAATGCCCTACACTGACCACCTCAAAAAATTCCAGCTTTACTCCATAGCATATTGCCTACTCCAAGGTGATCTCTGCCTAACATATAAAGCTATGTGAAACCCAGAACTTTTGGCCATGCTACACCTAAAGAAATCCAAAACTCTCCAAGCTACACACTCTAGGGACCTAAACATTGTCACCACAATAAACAGGACATGCTGGAGGGATAGATTCTTGTCCCAGAGACTTCCCATACTCTGGAACAGGCTACCCATCTATGTCAAGCAAGGTTCTTCATTAGCACTCTTCAAGAAAAATCTTGATGAGTGGATGGGTCATAGGAAATACACCCCGGGGATCACTTCTGTGTCTCTGCTCGACAGTGGCACAGGAAAATAACTTTCTTGGGTGGCGTAAGCCAGGGAACCTTGTTGGCTAGGCTTACCTAGGCCCTTGGGCTGATAGCCTAGTACCTACCTATGAACCTATGAACCTATAAACCTATGAACCTATGTATGGGACAATATTATTTGTGGGACAGGTGCCCTTTTTTAAGGTGAGAGTGGAATTTTGGGGAAGGGATGTAGGTGCATGTGGGGGAGGTAGGCTGGTTAGGAAAGGATGCATTTGCAAACAGATAAAGCAGACAAGACAGTAGACAGGGGTGGTGTGTGATGCATGAGTGGGTGAACACCTTGGATAAGGAGGGTGTTGTGGCATCCGAGTCTCATGTGCCTCCAGACAGAAACAGCATAACTCATGCCCCCACCCATGGGACTGTCAGCACTGCTCCATCACTACCTGATGGCTGTGCTGAAGGTCAGGCACCAGGGCAAGACTGCCCCGCCAGATTGGCCAGCATCAGCATCATAGCTACGGGTAACTATTTTGCACACCAAGACTGGCAGCTCAGACTGGGTGACAGTATTCCTCCCACCATTCCCAGAGAGCAGCCAATTCCTGTCCCCTGAGGCAGTACTACTCAACTTTCCAGGTAGTACAGGGCCAGCAGAGGCAGCACCAGTGGTCTGGGTCCCAGACATGCTGGTACCTGGTGCCTTGGCCGGTTGAGGCAAGGTAGGTGTTTCAGCCGGAACCAGCCTACCTTGATGTGCTGTGGTAATTGAGGTATAGCAGTAAGTAGAGGTTAGTTATGAACAAATAAAAAAGTCTTATGAACAAATCATTGTTAATAATAACAGCATGGCAAAACATTAGAAATAACCCAATTACATAGCAATACATATTATGTCTAACATAACATTAAATGACAGAACAGTCAGTGTGTTAACAGCATGCCAGTAATATTTACAGCACAGGGCCAACAAAACAGGTAATTTAACAAGATATGTTAATATGCAACCATAATAATAATTTATTTATTTATTTTGTTTTACATTTGTTAACCGGGATGGTCCAACTGGATTAATGTCCATTTTCAGTGGAGGCCTGGGGATAAAAGCTCCAAGGTACATGTACACAATACAATTATCAGAACAATTGATGTATGGCATTTACACCCAGGTTACATTTACTCATAGGTTACAGAACAAAGTAATACAACACCACATAATGCCGGAGGCTTACATATCAATGCAAGTATCTATAAACAGGTAGTAACAGCATAGGAATAGTAAAACACATTTCCCAAAATACAGTTAATGTAACAAAGTGTGTTAATAGTAAACCATAACAAAGAATAACAATAATAAATAAATAAAGATAAGGGGTGGGGAGAGAGAGAAAAACAGTCCATTAGTGACACTGCAAGTTATATCCCTAACAACAGTACTACTATCTACTCTACAGGTCAGTGTTTTCCTTTATGTGTACAGTAACTACAAGTCTCCTATAGCTGATGTAGCACATTCATACCTCTCAAGCTATTTGCATGGGACAGTATAGGCCAAGCAATAACAAGTGCGGGTACACAACACAGAACACTTGTACATCAGGTGGACCTATAAAACTACCAAGGTGTTCTCCGGGCTGAGTTAGTAATACTTTGCGATCCAGGTAATCATTTCCATGGTAATCCTTTGACAGATGGGTTATGAAATATTAATTATAGTATGTAAAATTGTGACACTTGAGAGTCATGTATGTGTACAGTACAGACATTAAACAGCTGTCATGCCTTGGTTGGCAGGTATGGGAACAGAACCTAATAGATGTGACTGCAGGTGCCATCTGCATAGAATGCAATAATTGACTGTAGCAACTTTGAACAGACATTCCAGGAATTCAGCCATACCAGGATTACACAGCTTTATTTCTGACTCAACATTGCCACATTCTTGCTATTGATTTTAACAGTCTGTGACATCTAAACACACAATTATTTACTCATAAGATGGGCTACCTCACCTGTATACCTGTAGTTCCTGTGGAGAGAGAAAATGTGAGCATTATGTGACTGCTGCTGTAAAATTTACTGCTACATAGCATTGAATTCAAACCCTGGACTTTGTGTGGTAAAATGTACTATGTACAAAGCATTTAAAAGACTGAGCTACTGAGTCAGTGCTGATTATTGAATGGCTGATATTTGCCTAGAGATCACCTGGAAGCTTACTATGACTTGGTAGCACTGCTACAGTGTTATACTAGACTACAGTGACAGTAGAACATGTGCGTGTGGAATACAAGCGTAACGCAGATAGTAATTCAGTTTTATTTCAGTATCAACAATGCTGTTGAACACATTTTATCGTTAATAGTTTGAAATATCTGTGAAGTCAACTAACAATATCATCCAATAGAGTGGGCTACCTCACCCATATATATTTATTACCTGCAGTCTGAGTTAGATGAGCACTATGTGTCCACTATTTGACTGAACACAGCCTTGGACAGTATCATGGGTTCAGCAATACAGTTTGCAGGCCATTAGATTTGCATTCTACAGCCATGACAGTGTTATACTTGACTGCTGTCACCTTACCAAACAGAATCAATGCATACATCTCTACTGCACTGGCTATGACAATACAATCCTGCTATATACCATTTTGCTTACTGTTATTGGTTTTGTTTATTGTTTTATTGAACTGCAGCTGTTATTGTTCATTTAGTGCACTACAGCTCTAACTGCCTATTTATTCCACTACTGGTTTTCTTGAATATACTTTATTGCAGGAAACGCTTTATTCTTTCTTGCCTATTATACTACACTTGTCATAATACATCTGTACTCACCACAATCATGGTGCAACCTAGCCAGGCACCTGGCATGGGACTGTTCATTGTGAGCCATCTGAGCTGCAGCTGTTGGGAGAGAAGCACACCATTATGCATACCATTTTTACAGACATTCACCTTGTAATTTGTTAAAGACAGTGGAAATCATACTTACATACTTGTGGGGCATTCTCTGCTCTGGCTTCTTGGACCCATGTGTCCAAAGTCCCCTTCTTTCTTTTTTTCAGATCATCATGGTGGGGACAGCACTGATCACTTGTGTCGGGGATACCAGTAACACTGGTGAGTTTTATAGCCAACCTGTCCCAGGTCTCTGCCTTACACTCCGAGCCCTGGAAACCACCCTGCAGTAGCCTATCATCATGGTTTTAACAAAGAGCCCAACCATGACCCTGGACTCCTGAATGCCCCACCTCTGTGCCCAAAAGTTTGCACCTTCACCTGCACCTCCAACCATATCTACAGTATGTAAGACTCCAAGGAATGATGCAGATTCCTGCTTATTGTGCTTGATGCTGGTGGTTCCATGCCATAAACAAACTGTACAACAGAAGGAAGAAACTGTTGCAAAAGAGAGTAAAATCCCATGAGTGGAGGAGCTCCCTGGTCAGTCTCAGTAAGAAGCTGAGATCCCTTATAAGATCCTCCAAAACTAGCTACAAAAACAAAATTGCCACTAATTCTAAGGACAAACACAAAGCATTCTATAGCTATGTCAAGAATCAAGTTACAGCACAACGGCACGAAAATTACAGAACCAGCTGATATTGCCAACATCGTGGCAGATAGGTTCAGTGCTAACTTTACCCCCCTGACCTCCTAAAGGGCCCATTTCTATACAGGAAGAATGCAGAATCCCTGTAATCACAACTACGCAGGTAAACGCTGAACTCTCTAAAGCCAAAAACCCAGCATCCATGGGACTGGACAACATCCCAGGCTGCGTTTTACATGAACTTCAGAACGAACTGGCTCCCCACTTAAGCACCTTGTTCAATAATAGCCTCAGATCAGGCTTTGTGCCCACTGAATGGTGCACAGCAACAGTTATCCCACTCCACAAATGGGGAGCCACCACTGATCCCGGGAACTATCGAACTATTAGCCTTGACGAGCCTGGTCTGCAAGGCCATGGAATGTATCATCATGGAACTCATAAACAAAGACATTGGTAACCTCCAAACTCTGGATCCCACCCAGTTCAGGTTTGTGAAAGGCAGATCATGACTCCTGAACCTGATTGATTCTTTGAGGCAGTCACCAAAGCCGTAGATGAGGGTAAGGTGGTTCACACAGCCTATCTTGACCTTGCCAAGGCTTTCGACACCACCCCCCCATTGTGGAATTATAGCTAAACTCACTAAACTAGGTATAAATCCCTATGTCACAAGATGGGTTGCAACTGGCTCACTGACAGAACCTACACTGTAAAAGTTGCAGACTCCTAAATCTGACCTCAAAGCAGTGACAAGTGGAGTACCACAGGGTTCCGTCCTGGGACCTCTCCTGTTTGGTATCTACTTCTTTGAAGTACAGGCTAACACAGAAGGCCTCTGGCTAATGAAGTTCGCAGATGACTGCAAACTAGGAGCCATAATCAAGTCCCCAAATGATGTGGACATCCTACAGAAGGGCCTCACTGAGACAGATGACTGGTGTCAGAGCCATGGCCTCAAGCTCAATGCCAAAGTGCAGTGTTATCCCCTTTGGTAAAACTCTGTACCCATGAACTACCACATAGGCAGCAATCTACTTAACACCGAATGTGTGATAAGAGACCTTGGGACCCAGGTGAACAGTAGTCTTTCCTTTGATAGTCACATCACCACAGTAGTCAGGAAGTCCTTCTACATGGCACACCTCATCATAAAGGGTTCTCATCCAGGAAAAAGCGTCATTGTTCCCCTCTACTCGACACTCATTAGACCCAAGTAGAGTACAATGCCCGTTTTGGAATGTACCTCACATGACATCTGCAGCAGCTGGAAAGGCCACAGAAGTACCTCATAAAGAGGATTAGATTACTGGCCTCAAACAAATGCCCTACACTGACCACCTCAAAAAATTCCAGCTTTACTCCATAGCATATTGCCTACTCCAAGGTGATCTCTGCCTAACATATAAAGCTATGTGAAACCCAGAACTTTTGGCCATGCTACACCTAAAGAAATCCCAAACTCTCCAAGCTACACACTCTAGGGACCTAAACATTGTCACCACAATAAACAGGACATGCTGGAGGGATAGATTCTTGTCCCAGAGACTTCCCATACTCTGGAACAGGCTGCCCATCTATGTCAAGCAAGGTTCTTCATTAGCACTCTTCAAGAAAAATCTTGATGAGTGGATGGGTCATAGGAAATACACCCCGGGGATCACTTCTGTGTCTCTGCTCGACAGTGGCACAGGAAAATAACTTTCTTGGGTGGCGTAAGCCAGGGAACCTTGTTGGCTAGGCTTACCTAGGCCCTTGGGCTGATAGCCTAGTACCTACCTATGAACCTATGAACCTATAATCCTATGAACCTATGTATGGGACAATATTATTTGTGGGACAGGTGCCCTTTTTTAAGATGAGAGTGGAATTTTGGGGAAGGGATGTAGGTGCATGTGGGGGAGGTAGGCTGGTTAGGAGAGGATGCATTTGCAAACAGATAAAGCAGACAAGACAGTAGACAGGGGTGGTGTGTGATGCATGAGTGGGTGAACACCTTGGATAAGGAGGGTGTTGTGGCATCCGAGTCTCATGTGCCTCCAGACAGAAACAGCATAACTCATGCCCCCACCCATGGGACTGTCAGCACTGCTCCATCACTACCTGATGGCTGTGCTGGAGGTCAGGCACCAGGGCAAGACTGCCCCGCCAGATTGGCCAGCATCAGCATCATAGCTACGGGTAACTATTTTGCACACCAAGACCGGCAGCTCAGACTGGGTGACAGTATTCCTCCCACCATTCCCAGAGAGCAGCCAATTCCTGTCCCCTGAGGCAGTACTACCCAACTTTCCAGGTAGTACAGGGCCAGCAGAGGCAGCACCAGTGGTCTGGGTCCCAGACATGCTGGTACCTGGTGCCTTGGCCGGTTGAGGCAAGGTAGGTGTTTCAGCCGGAACCAGCCTACCTTGATGTGCTATGGTAATTGAGGTATAGCAGTAAGTAGAGGTTAGTTATGAACAAATAAAAAAGTCTTATGAACAAATCATTGTTAATAATAACAGCATGGCAAAACATTAGAAATAACCCAATTACATAGCAATACATATTATGTCTAACATAACATTAAATGACAGAACAGTCAGTGTGTTAACAGCATGCCAGTAATATTTACAGCACAGGGCCAACAAAACAGGTAATTTAACAAGATATGTTAATATGCAACCATAATAATAATTTATTTATTTATTTTGTTTTACATTTGTTAACCGGGATGGTCCAACTGGATTAATGTCCATTTTCAGTGGAGGCTCAGATAAAAGCTCCAAGGTACATGTACACAATACAATTATCAGAACAATTGATGTATGGCATTTACACCCAGGTTACATTTACTCATAGGTTACAGAACAAAGTAATACAACACCACATAATGCCGGAGGCTTACATATCAATGCAAGTATCTATAAACAGGTAGTAACAGCATAGGAATAGTAAAACACATTTCCCAAAATACAGTTAATGTAACAAAGTGTGTTAATAGTAAACCATAACAAAGAATAACAATAATAAATAAATAAAGATAAGGGGTGGGGAGAGAGAGAAAAACAGTCCATTAGTGACACTGCAAGTTATATCCCTAACAACAGTACTACTATCTACTCTACAGGTCAGTGTTTTCCTTTATGTGTACAGTAACTACAAGTCTCCTATAGCTGATGTAGCACATTCATACCTCTCAAGCTATTTGCATGGGACAGTATAGGCCAAGCAATAACAAGTGCGGGTACACAACACAGAACACTTGTACATCAGGTGGACCTATAAAACTACCAAGGTGTTCTCCGGGCTGAGTTAGTAATACTTTGCGATCCAGGTAATCATTTCCATGGTAATCCTTTGACAGATGGGTTATGAAATATTAATTATAGTATGTAAAATTGTGACACTTGAGAGTCATGTATGTGTACAGTACAGACATTAAACAGCTGTCATGCCTTGGTTGGCAGGTATGGGAACAGAACCTAATAGATGTGACTGCAGGTGCCATCTGCATAGAATGCAATAATTGACTGTAGCAACTTTGAACAGACATTCCAGGAATTCAGCCATACCAGGATTACACAGCTTTATTTCTGACTCAACATTGCCACATTCTTGCTATTGATTTTAACAGTCTGTGACATCTAAACACACAATTATTTACTCATAAGATGGGCTACCTCACCTGTATACCTGTAGTTCCTGGAGAGAGAAAATGTGAGCATTATGTGACTGCTGCTGTAAAATTTACTGCTACATAGCATTGAATTCAAACCCTGGACTATGTGTGGTAAAATGTACTATGTACAAAGCATTTAAAAGACTGAGCTACTGAGTCAGTGCTGATTATTGAATGGCTGATATTTGCCTAGAGATCACCTGGAAGCTTACTATGACTTGGTAGCACTGCTACAGTGTTATACTAGACTGCAGTGACAGTAGAACATGTGCGTGTGGAATACAAGCGTAACGCAGATAGTAATTCAGTTTTATTTCAGTATCAACAATGCTGTTGAACACATTTTATCGTTAATAGTTTGAAATATCTGTGAAGTCAACTAACAATATCATCCCATAGAGTGGGCTACCTCACCCATATATATTTATTACCTGCAGTCTGAGGTAGATGAGCACTATGTGTCCACTATTTGACTGAACACAGCCTTGGACAGTATCATGGGTTCAGCAATACAGTTTGCAGGCCATTAGATTTGCATTCTACAGCCATGACAGTGTTATACTTGACTGCTGTCACCTTACCAAACAGAATCAATGCATACATCTCTACTGCATTGGCTATGACAATACAATCCTGCTATATACCATTTTGCTTACTGTTATTGGTTTTGTTTATTGTTTTATTGAACTGCAGCTGTTATTGTTCATTTAGTGCACTACAGCTCTAACTGCCTATTTATTCCACTACAGGTTTTCTTGAATATACTTTATTGCAGGAAACGCTTTATTCTTTCTTGCCTATTATACTACACTTGTCATAATACATCTGTACTCACCACAATCATGGTGCAACCTAGCCAGGCACCTGGCATGGGACTGTTCATTGTGAGCCATCTGAGCTGCAGCTGTTGGGAGAGAAGCACACCATTATGCATACCATTTTTACAGACATTCACCTTGTAATTTGTTAAAGACAGTGGAAATCATACTTACATACTTGTGGGGCATTCTCTGCTCTGGCTTCTTGGACCCATGTGTCCAAAGTCCCCTTCTTTCTTTTTTTCAGATCATCATGGTGGGGACAGCACTGATCACTTGTGTCGGGGATACCAGTAACACTGGTGAGTTTTATAGCCAACCTGTCCCAGGTCTCTGCCTTACACTCCGAGCCCTGGAAACCACCCTGCAGTAGCCTATCATCATGGTTTTTAACAAAGAGCCCAACCATGACCCTGGACTCCTGAATGCCCCACCTCTGTGCCCAAAAGTTTGCACCTTCACCTGCACCTCCAACCATATCTACAGTATGTAAGACTCCAAGGAATGATGCAGATTCCTGCTTATTGTACTTGATGCTGTTTTCCTGCCCTTAGACATCTCTGAGCAGCATTCAAAAAGTGCAGTGTGCAAACCAGCTAAGTAGGGACCAGCAGGGCATAAATATGCACAATTGTGGTTTTAAGCGAAGCTGAGCACCACACAGATATTGGCAGCCATTACCATGTTTATGCAGTGCTTAGCAGGTTTGATCACAGTTAAGCAGAGTGCGGCTGAGCCATATTTTACAATTGTGCTCATAATGTGTACAAAAAATACATTAAATACAGACAAGTTCTGCCTGCTATGGATTTAAATCCTGGAACCTACTACACATAAAGCTGTAACTCTACCCATTTAGTTACATGGATATTCAGAAATCTGATATACCTTCACATATACTACTGAGCTACTTGTTAGCAGTGCTAAGCACCATGCCATGACATGCAAACACACTTAAACACGCCTATAAATACATAATTAATTATATCCGGTTTCTATTTTTAGGTGTCTGGCAGGTGTCGCCTATGTATGTATGAGCTCTGCTCAGCTCTGCTGTGCTCTGCACAATGCAAATGCCAATTTAAAAAAAAATGCGATTATGATTATTAATATCATCCGTTTTCTATATTTACATGTCTAGCAGGTGTCAGCTATCTGTATGTGAGCACAGCTTGGCATTGCTGTGCTCTGCACCTCACTGCGCAAACATGCAGTTAAAAAAAGAAAAATAGAACAAACACAGGAAATCATAGCACATCATAAAAATTACACATTAAACATTTGACACACTTTCCAACATTGCTACAGTGGTGGGGACCATTGCAAGGAGTCCCAAACACATCTGCAGCCAGGGTTAGCTGCTACATCTCTCCTTACTCTGATTCAATACCCGTGTTCCTCAACTCTACCTCAGCAGTGTGCCATAATTAATATCGACGGCACACAGCTGAGGAGGGGTCATGACAGTGTACATGGATACATCCCATGCAGACTCTACACAGTGCCTACACAGATTTTTATTAAATCCTGTGGCATATCTTTTTCTATAACATCAATTTTTATTTTCCACAAAAATATATTTTTTTCTTGGTAATATTTTATTTCTTCATTTATAGTCTCCTCTTCTCTCTTTTTCTCTTTTTACCATATCCCAAAATTTATCATACTTATATTTATACATTTTCCTACTAATCCTCATTTTTTTCATTAATCCAGTTTAACTCTATACAAATTTAAGGAAACAGCACATGCCACTCTGTTAATTAACCTTAACCCTCCTTCTTCTGTATTTAGATACAAAACTCCTCTTTTTACTTGGTTCAGTCTAGAACCCCATATAAATGAAAACAAAATATCTGCAATAATTGCATTTTAAATGCTGCTGGCAACATAAATACACTTGCTAAGTATACTATTTTTTTCACATCAGTAGTGAATTTATCAAATACACCTTTTTTCTGAATGATAATTTATATGTTCTCCAAAAACACATTTGTTTTATTTCTTCTATTGTTTTTCCCATTGAATTCTACTTACTTCTTGATTCCCAAATCTTACACCTAACACAGAAATTTAATTCATTGTAAAATGTATACCCCTATCTTTTTACATCACTTAAGCATTTACCTTTCTCTTTATTTAAATGTATCCCTATCACTTCTAGACACTCATTTGTGCAAATTATTACTTCTTTTCTCCAAATGTTTTGCATTTTTATAATGTCATCTGCATATGTTAACAGAATTGAAATTCTTAACCCTTCAGGTGTTATATACCCATTTCATGCATGTTGCAGTTTATTTCAAACACTATCATGTTCACAACTAATGCAAATAGTATACAACTCACTCGACATCCCTGAAATACAATAGTTTTCATATGTACCTCTTGGCTTATTGAGTCATTTACAAGTACTTTTACTTTATTACTACCATATGCTGACATACATAGTTTCCCAAGTTTCTCACTTATATTAAATTCTTTTATTATTACCCATAAGCTTTCATGTCCAGTTGAACCAAATGCTAAAGTAAGGTCTCCTATCATAATTTTTGCTTCTTTTCTGTCACTAATAATTCTTGACAGCCCTTATATATATATATATATATATATATATATATATATATATATATATATATATATATATATATATATATATATGTGTGTGTGTGTGTATATATATATATATATATATATATATATATATATATATAAAATGTTCCATAATATTTTCATTTTAGTTTCAAATCTCTTTTGTATTATTTTCATAAAGATCTGACAATAATTATTATTTAATACTATCCACCTTCATACTTTTCATTGTCTTTTATCTTCCTTCTTCGATATGAATTTAAGTATTACACTACATAATTCCTTATACACAAAACCTTCATTTAACCATTCGTTGAAAATCTTTTTTTTGTTTTTTTGTTTTTTTTTGCCAGTCCCTTAATTTATATAAATATATATATATATATATATATATATATATATTTTTTTTTTTTTTTTACATTTTATACCCTATTCCATCTGGTCTTGCAGCCAAATCTATATTTACTTGTCCTAATACTTTATCCAGCTCATTTAATAAATATCTTTTCCAACTCTTTGTTCTATTTTTTTAACTTATTTTTTTACTTTCCATGTTTTTTCACAACTTTCTTTTCCTTTAAACACTTCTTGTGCATATTGTAGTACACTATTCATAATCCTTCCCTGAGTTCTTTCTATTCTTCCTTTTAAATTTTCTATTTCTCTCATTATACTACAATTTTCCTTTACTAATCTGCTTAAGTAACTTAATACTCCCCCCCTGGATTCTGTATGCCTTGCATGGTGTGCAGGATCAGTGCAGGAGCTCTAGCAGGCAATATGTCTGCCGTGCAATCCAGGAACAGCCTGCAAGGGCGTGCATGAGCGCTCCTGCACTAGTCCTGCACGGACTAAGTCCCTGTATGCAAATCACCCCATTTGCAGGAGAAATCCATGCAAATGAGGTGAATTTGTAATCCAGGAAGCTTGCAACCGGCCATGCAGGACTAGTGCAATCTGCAGAAATGTACTCTGTTAGTAAATCCAAAACGGAGCCATGATAGCTCCAAATAAAGGCTGCATATCAGTCAGGAAGCATGCCAATGGCCAAGTATAAGGACATTGGCATTGCAGGCAACATGAAAAATAAAAAAATTCAACTTTTATTTTTTTTAGCTGATCTCAGCTGTTTAAGCGTAGAGCAGCGGCATGCAAATGGGATCAGGGGGAAATAACAAAATAAACCTAAAATAAGCATTCTAACTAAAATCACTATTCTGCCATGCAAGTCAATGGCAGGCAGAAGAGAACATGGCCAGTGAGCAGTGGTTGCTAAGTGGGGAGGCTCAGTGTCAGATATGTAACTATGCATTAGCAGGCAATCCTATGCAAATGAGGGGAATGATAGTGAATCCCAATTTTCCCCAGCATGCTAGTCAGCTCCCAACAGTGTAAATGTAGGAATAGCTTGGTGCAAGCCTAGGAGTTAGCTGACATCATCAGTGTGTGTGTCAGGCATACTGTAAGCGGATTGGAGCCCTGTGGCTCAAGTTTGCTCCTAACTTAGCATAGCTAAGCTAAGGGTTATGTCTGAATCCGCCTAGCACTCTTTACATTGCCTAAGCGGGTGTGCGCACCACCCACCGGGTTTTAAAGGATGAAAATAAAAAAAGATAAACCAGGAAATAGCAGTAATGTGCACATTTGAGCACTCTGTTGGTGGGGTTCACCCCCCGGGCTTAAGCAGGGAGGCAATGGGAAGGGAAAACAGCAGTAGGAAGTTAATCAAGAAAAACTAGCATAGCTGGCAGGTGAAATGTATCAGAATCAGCCAATTACACAGGCAGCAGACCAGCCCAGCCCAGAACACTACCATAAACTATGCAAACACCTTCTCTTCTGGTTTTTTCCACACTCTATGCCACCGGTGTAAACGGGGAACTTGTAACACTCACAACAGCAAAATGATAGGGGCTGCAATAGCTATCATACAACAACTTGTGGAAAAGGCTGAGGGTGTTAAGGATGTGACTGCTTTTGAACAACCCACAGTGAGGAGATGGAGAAGAGTGTACAGACCCAGGGTAACCTACCATGGAGATAGTGGAGTGCTATAGGGTGGACAGGGACCTCCTACAGCAAATTGTTGAGCTGTGCCGGCCATGCCTCACACACAGAACTAACAGAGGGGAACCCATCCCAGTGGATACCAAGGTATGTGTAGGCCTACGAATACTAGCTACAGGTACTTTCCAAAGGCCAACTGGGGATATGATGGGGATCTAACAGGCTTCAGCATCCAGGGTACTCCACCAGTTCCTGAATGCCATGTCAGCACACATCTGTGAGCACGTATATTTCCCCAACACCCGTGAGGTGTTGGCCAGCAATATGCAACTGTTCCACCAAATAGCAGAATACCCTGAGGTACTGGGTGCTATAGACTGCACACACATATGCATCATAGCACCACACTGTGAGTGGGGTAGGGTCTACATCAACCGCAAGGGCTTCCCCTGCATCAACTGCCAGGTCGTGTGCAATGCCCAGGGCATAATAATTAATGTGTGTGCTGACTGCCCTGGAAGGTATCACGATTCCCACATATGGCATCTGATGCAGCTGTACCAGAGATTTGCCAATGAGGACATCCCTCATGGTCACCTAGTGGGGCATGCTGGATACACACTGGAGCCGTGGCTGATGACACCCATCCAAAATGCACACACACCCAGACAAAACTCCATAATGAGGCACACACACAGACCAGAATTATAGTAGAGCATGTGTTTGGTCAAGTCACGGTTCTGGTGCCTGGACATTTCCAGTGGAGCCTTGCAGTACTCACCAGTTACATGTACCCAAATTGTCTTCATATGTGCTATGCTACACAATATGATCCTGCAGAAACAGCTGCAGCAGGAACAGCACGGGGCAGGGCCACACAGCCCCCCACTATTGCCAAGGCCTGCACAGGCACAGAGTGACTCAGATGAGGAACAACCTGAGCCTGCCCCAGTAGGCAGAATGAGGCATGCCCAGTATGCCCTGACCTTGGCAAAAAGGCAATGCATAGCACATACACTGACACAGCAGGGACCCAGAGAATAACACCTCTCTCTGACTCTCACATACAGTAAAAGGGATGCCAAACATTACACTACCTGTGCTCAGCAATGTAAAGGGAGGGTACTGTGTATATCTGACATAGGCAGCCCTGCAGCACCACCCTCAATACTGGGACACCCACAAGGTAAGTGACTCACACATGCCAGTCAGGGGGGTTCACATACCCAACAACAGTCACAGCCAGCAGGACATGTGTAGACAAACACAAACAAAGGCTGTGCTATGGCCTCTGAATGATGCCTCTAGGTAACCTCCCACCCCAGGCCTACACAGACAGACTACAGCAGGTCAGGCATTTGGATGTTAGTTCTGAAGGGTAGGACATCAGAAACTAATATGTAGGTAAATCAAAGCTTAGATCTGTAGTACACTGGTATGCCTCTAGTCAGCATGATAGGTAAGAATACAGAATAAAATGGAGTACCTGACATACCAGTAGAGTCATAGCAAATGTGTACAAGTGTCAGGTGTGCCCCCCCATCCTACGTAATAATGTAATAACAGTCAGGTGTGCCCCCCAATCCTGTGTAGAAATGTAGAAATAGTCAGGTGTGCCCCCCCCATCCTACATAGAAATGTAGTAACAGTTAGGTGTGCCCCCAATCCTGTGTAGAAATAGTCAGGTGTGCCCCCCATCCTATGTAGAAATGTAGTAATAGTCAATTCCAAATAATCAATGGATACCCTGCAGAAACAGTATGCTACCCATAGGTGTACAACACAAAGGTCAGTACTGCAGTACAAACTACCTTGACTCGATCCATACATTCAATACAGATGGGCATACTGGGCATGCTCACACACTTAGTGCAGACACTACTCAGTATGCACCACACATGCTTTGCACACACAGTGGACAGGAATACAGTCATATATCTAAGGACAACACACTATAAGCCAAAGGTAGACGTATATAGATGTGTGGAAGAGGGTGAATGTGACAAGGAGACATCCAGGTCTGTGCCACCCAGTATACAGCCAAAGGGCCACAGCCACATGAGGTTCAGATGTCACTCACTGTAGATACTAGCCACCAGTATCTGTCAACATTACAGACTATGTGGTGCACGTGCTAGCTGTGCAACATGACTGTACAATGAAGTAGTCATCTAACAGCTGTATACACGTACCTGTGAAATATGACCCTGTGTGTGCCTGCATGTGGTGTGTCAACCTCGAGATGAATGGGTTATGGCCCATGCATACACACTGCCCTCCCCATAGCCCTACTATGACAAGCCTGCTGATGTCATCCACCTAGAAATACACCTCTGGGAAGGTTGTAGCCCAGTAATTTCTGTAGCACGTCCTATAACTGAATACAGCTGTAGTGTGATAGAATAGTTAGGCAGGAGTTTCAATCCCAGACGTGGCAATTCTGTGTGTGTGTGTGTGTGTGTGTGTGTGTGTGTGTGTGTGTGTGTGTGTGTGTGTGTGTGTGTGTGTGTACATGTGTGTTCATGTACAGAGCAATGGATTTTATGCTAGTCACACTCACTACAATTCAAATGCCCTACTTTGGCAATCCTGCTGCCATCATTCACTGTGAAATACACCTTTGGGGAATGGGCACTCCAGTAATCTCCATGGTGCGTCCTATAAGATCATCATGCTGTAGTGTGATATAGAACTCTGGTAGGGGTTCCATCCCCACATATGGCAGTTGTGGATCTTTTGTGTTTGTTTATATGTTTGTGTATGGAGCAATGCATTTTAGGCTAGTCACACTCACTACAATTCAAATGCCCTACTTTGGAAATCCTGCTAATGTCATTCACTGTGAAATACACCTTTGGGGAAGGAGAACTCCAGTAATCTCAATGGCACGTCCTATAATGGCATAGTGCTATAGTGTAATATACTAGTTAGGTAGGAGTTCTAATCCCAGACATGACAGGTGTGTGTGTGTGTGTGTGTGTGTGTGTGTGTGTGTGTGTGTGTGTGTGTGTGTGTGTGTGTGTGTGTGTGTGTGCATGTGTGTGTGTGTGTGTGTGTGTGTGTGTATGTGTTTGTCATTTGTATCCTCTGTGGCTGTGGTTGTGAGTGTGTAACAACTGGAGCAGGTTTTTCAAACTTCTTATATGGTGGGCCAAGTATATATCACAATGCACAGGGATAACAGATGTGAAATAGCCAAGAGGCTGGGGTGCAAATCCATACCCCTAAATGTGACATCAATGCCAGCTGAACAATGTTAGCAACCCTTGTATTACCTAGGGTACGCTCCCAACCCATGTCTCATACACTTGCCTAGGCAACAGCCGCTGTGTTGGTAATACCCTGGATATTGCCCACTGATAGTAATCATGGTGTGATTGTAGTGGGCTACAGAGGGCATGGCACCCTGTCCATCAGTCCAATAGGCATGTACATGCTGACAGTGCACCTCCCCCATATTCCTTATTGGACACCTGCAACACCTGTGGTGCCATAAAATGTGACCCACAAAGGACATAACATTCCTGAAACACAAGCTTTGTATGGACAGATGCCACTGACACCAGGGAATACCGGTATCATGCTGTCAGTGTAGGTGCAGGGTCAACCTGCTGTCCATGAACAGTTCCTGCCACATGAGGTCAAGACTGGCACATCTGATGATAATGATCTGTGTACACAGCATGGGCCATACACCCCAGGTACAGTTCCACACGTCACTGTACATGCATGTGGGAGGTGTGCACATCCCAGACACTGTCCATATCATGGACTAAGGAACACATACATGGCAAGCAATGCACAGCATTGGCCACACACAATAGTCATCCAGGTGACTGGATGGTGAATACAATACTCACATGTCTAGGCAACTCCAGACACTACACCCCTGAGCCACAATGCAGACCATTGTCATGTGGCCTGATGCCAAGGTATACCCATCACCTAGCCTTGTATAGCCATCTGGCACCATCAACCACAGCACACCCATGGAGCAGTGCACACATGCATGTCAGTACTGGCACCCGTGTCTGTGTGTGTGGTGTATGATGCGTATGACCACATTCACACTCACTACAATCCCCATTGGCATACTGAAGCATGCTGTCTGATGCCAGCTACCTCCACATACCCTTTGCACATATAACCTCTGTATGACCCCTGTGGTGCATGTGATACCAGCACAGTACTGTGTTGTGGTAATCCCACTAGTGATGAGTTGTATTCCTGGCCCTGCCAAGTGTGGCAATGTGTGTGCATCCCTGTGAGAGTGTGGCTGTGTTGATGCTGACACCGGTTCATGTGGGCAAGCACGAGTACTACACCTACCACATAGCTACCATATCCCTGTTGCAGATGTCACTCACCATCACGTATACATTCTGAGGGCTCCCCAACATGTAACCTATGTGGCGCATCCAATAACTGCATGGATATGTGATAGCACTGCATAGTCATCAGGGGTTTGAAACCCTGTATGTAGGTGTGTGACACAAACATGAGTAAGTTTTACTCTCCCACCCCTCCCTGGCTTTTCTGTGCCTCTGGCTGCCTCTCTTACTCCCTCTCTGGTGGATGTGGAGACTTATACCTGCTGTGCTTAGGCAGCAGCATGTGTATTTTAAGTTATGCTCAGGATCAGCTGATGGTCTCTGCACAAATTGCAGCCCTTCCCTAGCTGATTGCATGTGGAACAGCTGTGGTAACATTCCCATAGCCAATTGCATGGAAACACACACCAATATCTAGAAACATCATGTTGGTGTTGGGCCTTTCATTCACTGTGAGCAGGAACTCGATCTGTTGTTTGGCAAACAGCATCTCAGATGGATTGGGGTTTACCTCTAACAACATACACTGTGAAAACAGGCCAACACACAGGAAGGGGGATGTGCCCAACCTGACTACAGACTGTAAGTGCTGCTATACTGCATTTGGAGTGATGTTGGTTTGACAGGGTGTGTGTGGATATTGATGTCCTACATATTTACATACCTGCCATGTCAGTGCTCTGTTAATGAAGGAATACCCATCTGTAGGGCCATCTGCAGACTGGCCAATGTGTGGTTCCTTTTGTTTCAGGTGTTACTCACGGAGCACCTATCTGTGAACTGCAGAAGGTAGTGTGAGGATTGCAGTCTGTAGATGGTGACAGCCATGAGAGTTACTGACTTCATATCCCTCATAGGACATATGGTGCAACAAACCCTGTTACAACAGTAAGTATATGTGGTTATCACAGCAACATGTCAATACTGGCCCTGTGTATGTGCCTCCAGCCACAACTCTGACAACCTCTATACATATGTCATGCAGTAAGGGGTGCAATATGTACTGTACACCATAATTAGTGACATCATATCTGGTAACAAGCCAGTGAGATATCAGACTGCTACACATGTAATGTATAGTAGGGGTTATATTTGATGACATAACCTGGACATTCTATGGTTGTGTGTACAGTACTGTGATCTGTGTACTTATGGTGATTGTCAGCAGTGTGTGCATTGTTAATATGTACCTTGGCCTGTGCACAGACTGTGGTAGATGTCATTGTTGTTGGTCCTGTTCTATCTGATGTTACACGCTGCTCCACTGTATGTTACCCTATCGGCTTACATGTTTGTAGGGCCATGCACATACATGTTGCATGCCACAGACAGGCAGTGGACCACACTGTGTAGCACCCCAGTATATGTAGGGATAGTGTGTGGGTGGCACATATGAGGTTGGTGTTGAACAGATAGTCCATATACTGCAATAATATGCTAGCATGCCATATGTAGCTGTGGCTGTGTTCACATTGGTTGTGGTGATGCACTTACACACAGGTGTATGTTACTCTGTGCTGTGACATGCCTGTAGAGCCTGCTATCTATGTGCAGGTACATGTGTATTCCCCCATAGGAAATGTAGGCCAGTGTTGAGCTGGTCTGCCTGTAGTCTGCATAGTGCTTTGTTACATGCCTAGCAGCTTAGAGTACTTACCCAGTGAGATGTAATGTCCAATTACTTGCCAGATGTACTGCTGTGGGCCACCATAACAGTCATGTATGTCAGACAGAGCAGTGGGATGCTGAGCAGATGTATGTCAGTATCTAGTGGGTGGTATGTGGCCATGGCACCTCCTTACCAGCAGTTATTATGTGGCAGGACAGACAGGGATGTGTACATAACCTATGGGGGCAAATGTATACCAGTAGTTACATGTTATACCCATCTACATGGCTGTTAACATCCACATTGTCAGGATTGGGCCACATGTCCTGCACTAAGGGGTTATGTGTATACCTGTGGACTGTCCAGACTGTGTCAGACTGTCCACATATGTTGTCCAGTATCTCTGCTGTAGTTCACAGGAGCATTACATGCTAGCAGTGCTAATGTACTATGATGTCCTTAGGATGTCTGCCAGTAGCCAATGGTGCACATGTTAAAAGCAGATGTGACCTTCCACACACACACCATGTCTGTGAAGACAATCCTTATTACAGTAGCAATACTCTACAAGTATACCTGCTATACATACCTGACATCCCCTTGCACTACGAAGTTGGGACTACAGGGGCTGAGGTAGGGCTACACTCCATGTTCAAGACATATGGTGATGATATATGTACATATACTTATCCAGATATCTATATAGACATACAGATATACATATCAACATACATAGATGGATATGTATATGTACATAGATATACAAATTAACACCCAGATATATACATATACAGAGCAATATATGTCTACACATATACAGATAGAGATACATATGCACATATATGTATGGATATCTACATATATTTTGACGGGCGGCCCCTGTGGTGCAGCAGTTAGCATTGCCGCCTCACAGCAAGAGGTTATCTGGTTCGGTTCTCAGCTAGGGTGCCTTCTGTGCGGAGTCTGCATGTCCTCCCTGTGGTCGAGTGGGTTTCCTCCGAGTGCTCTGGTTTCCTCCCACATCCCAAAGACATGCTGTATGTGGATTGGACACTCTAAATTGGCCCTAGGCATGAGTGTGTGCCTCCTGTGGAAGGTTGGGCGCCCGGCTGGCAACTCAACACTGTAAAACTCCACTGCCAATCATGAGCGGACAGGTGATCCGCTGTGGCGACCCCTAACCGGGAAAAGCCAGAAGAAGATCTACATATATTTTGACAGTAGTAGGTATATCAGAATAGATATGTATGCACATATAGTTATTGATATCTACATATATACCAACATAACTAGGCATATCTGTACACATAGGATGTGCATACATATATAGCTATATATACATATATCTATATATACATATACGTATATCTATGTATACATATATCTATATATACATATATGTATATGGGAGCACCACAGAATCCTGAAAACCCAACGTTCTGAAGACCATCAGGGGTGAGCTGCCTTAAGGTATATGGCTTGTACATTACATCCACCTTGGTTAAATGCAGGCCTACTGCCACCTGCCATACAGACTGTTCTCTGACAGAGTAGCTGATGCTTGGAACAGACTACCATATTACATTAAATCAAGTACTAGTTTAGATATTTTTAAGGACAGCATGGACATTTATTATGGGAACAAGTGTTTTGGCATATTGGCAAGCTAGAAGGGCTTTAATGCCTGTGCGTGAAACATTTGTATGTATGTATGTATGTCCTGTTTGTCAGTGTGCTTGTGATGGTGTCATTTGTGCCTTGTTATGTAACAGTTACATCCCAGTGTGTCAACTGAGGTCTTTACCATCTAGGGATTGTCTACAGAGTGTAGATAGAGGCTGCTGAACTATACACCTGCATTACTTACTGTTGATTGTTTGGTATCCTGTGGCCTAGTCTGTCTTTACTATAGTACTACTTGATGGCCTTGACCTGGACAGCAGCATCTGTTAACTTTTCCAGACTACTGTATTAGTATAACTGTTTCACAGTTGCATTATTCAGTTCATATGGATGTCTGTGTCTAAACAGCTATATGACATGGCATATACAACTGTAATAGTACAAAAATATAGCTTTCCCATTTATGCACACCTGTGTGTGGTGTTATATCCTTTGATATCTCTGTGGATATATGTTGCAGGCAACAAATGCCATTTGTATGGGTGGCTCATACAGTCTCCAGTTGGTAAGGTGGTAACTGTAGGAATAGTGGCTGTTCCATATTGTGTGCACGTACTACATATGTAACTTGTTGTACATATCTCTGCGTGTGTATGTGTAGTTGCATATATATCTATATATCTGTATCTGCATATATGTGTCTGTGTATATGTATCCTAGGGGTGTCCATGTCATGTCTGGTCCTGGTTATGGGGTAGTAGGTATACTTGGGGAGATAGGTTGGATAGATTAACAGAGAAGACAAACAAGATGCATACAGGGGTGGTATATGACACATGTAGGGGGTAAACACCTTGATGGGGAGGGGTGTTGGGAAATCAGAAGCCCACAAGCCCCCTAGTGGAAACAATGGCACTGAGGTTCCCATCCATGGGCAGTCATCACTGCACCTTCATAGCCCCGAAGGTGGCTGTGCTGGGGGCTGAGTTGCAGAGCCAGGCTGACTCTCTAATCGCAACATGCGGCCCTCGAGCTGGAATAGAAGATCACCAAACTGCTGGTTGATCTCTCTATGAACCACGATCCCGACCTGGTGATGGGTGACAGGTGCCTGTCTGCGCCCACTCCTGGGGGAGTCAAAACCCACCCCCTGAGGTGGTTCCACCAGAAGGTGGTGCAGGACCAATGGACAGGGAGGTCCCGGGTTGTGTCGCAGACATGCTGGTGCCCGGTGCCTCGGCCAGCTGAGGTGGGACAGGTGGGTCCGGTGGGACCGGCCTTCCCAAGTGTGCTATAGTGTTCAGATGTCATCATCATATGTGGGTTAGTAATAGTCAACACATTCCAGGGTTAAATATAACAGCATGCATAGATATTCTCATTACCCCACACACCAGATATGGAACAGTTGCATAGCAAACAGAACACATGCATATATGGGACCACAGTGGTAATAAGGACAGCATGCAGGTACATTGATGGCACCATGCCACCAGTATTGGAATAATTCAATATAGCACATGCATGGGAACTATTAAAATATTTATCAAACAACTGGACATTATCAGAACATAGGTGTCATTACATACCTGTTGGGATGTGTATGTTGATTATTGTTAGATATATGGTGGGGGGGGGAGATGTCAATTAACAACTAGTATATTGCTGTAGTCCACATTACTTTCCTAGTTAGTGCTGTTATCTGTAACTTACAAGTCTTACTACACTACCATATAACCTTAGTTTGGACAGTGATATGGCTGCCATCATCGTTGCACATGAACCGGTTTTACCTGCAGTATACACCTCTTACCTGGTATACCTGTGGAGGCAATGTTTGTTAACACTAATTAACTGTTTCTACACATACTCCCATATTCTGGGTTGATGTTGTGCACATAGCTATCCAACTCTTTCTGCACAGACTCTGGCCATGTGTTGACCACATGCTGGTGTGCCAGGACATATCTAGAATATTGCCCTCTTCCACCTTTAGTGACCTGGCACACACATATACTTGCTTTCCTACACAGTTATATTATGTAGAACAGTGTGGGTGACAGTGACCAATGATACTTTATTATTCAGAGAAACTGCAGCACTCACAATTCCCTACAATAACAGCGTAAACAGTACCAGTACAGGTTATAATGGTCTGTATTTCTCTACACAGTGTTCGTATCCAACGTACCTGTGGGAGCAATGTTTGTTAGCACTACCTGACTGTTGCCAAAAAAATTCCACATTACACATTAGTATTATGCACATACATCTCACTCTGTTACTGTACACACTCTGGTCACAGCTTGACAACATGGGAGTGTTGATAGAACATACCTGAAATATTACTCTCCTAACACTTTCGGGGGTTGCTAGAGTGACAGGTGTGTTCACATAGATGTTTGACAATCACGTATATTCCCTGTTTGCTGGCTAAACATCTGGAATCATCCCACAGACTTAACAGGGGGACAGGGGGAAAGGCAACAGATATGGGCCCATATACTGGACATTCTGGCCTCATATGTACAGTTGAGGGGTATGATTCTGTATGCAGCCTAATTCCACTCCCAGGATTCAGACCATGGCTGTGTCTGCTACAACTTAAAGACTGTCCATCACATTTATCTCTGCTATCTAGCTATTGCTGTATATCTCCTATCTGCTTTCTGTCTTATTAATCCCCTGTGCTTTTGCATTCTGACCTTGTATTACAACACTCTTATAGATTTCCTAGACAGTTATGTGTTGTAGGACAGCGTGGGCGACAGTGATGTGTAATACCTAATTATTCAGAGCGACTGCATTAGTCGCACTGCCATACAGTACCACTGTGAACAGCACCAGTACTGGGTATCATTCCTGTATTTCTGGCCACAGTGTTGGTATCTGACAGACCTGTGGGAGGAATGTTTATTAGCACTACCTGAATGTTCCCACACACAGTACCAGATTCCACATTACTATTATGCACATACATCTCACTCTTTTACTGTACACACTCTGACCACAGCTTGACATATTGGGGTGTAAATGGGACATACGTAGCTTCGTAGTCACATAAGGTACTGGGGAGTTGCTAGTGTGCCAGCATTGTTCTCATACATGTGTGTCAATCAGTTGCATTTCCTGTTTGCTGCCTATACTTCTGGGATCATCCCACTGATTTCCCAGGGGGGACAGGTTGATAGGCAACAGATATGGGCCACTTTAATAGACATTCTGGACATATCTGTACAGTTGTGCAGTATAATTCTGTATGCAGACTACTACCACTGGCAGGATTTGAACCATGGCTGTGTGTGCTAAACAAACAACAGTTCACATCTCAGTTGCAGGTGCTATTCGGTTTTTGTTGTCTGAATTTTCCCTGTTTACTGTCTATCTGTCTCTCAGGTGTACTAAATGGCCACTGGGGATTACACCTGTCATATATGGGCATTCCTACACATTCAATTTATGGTGCACAGTGTGGGTAACAGTGCATCATACAACAGTACTATTATATGATTGCAAATCTACATTACCATATGATACCAGAATATACACATGCAGTCCATCAGTTAGACCTGTTTTGTCAGGCTATTACACTTTTATTGACATACAAACAATATGAGACTTTTCCTGCCATATGATCTAGTGTATGCAGTACTTGTCTTGAACAATACAGGTTTTATACAGGCAATTAATTTACTACTACTTTTACTTGTATTTCCTATGACAGTAAATGCATAAGTATTACTGACCTGCCTCACATCGCAACCTCGCCAGGTGACTGATGTGGGCCTCCTGGTTTGTGGCCCGCTACACTGCAACAGTGGAGGACATAAGAGGAATATTTAGCCATACCTATCCATGATATACCTGAGCTGGCAATTATTACACACATACTGGGGTGATACTTACACATAATTGGAACATCCCCTGCCCTCTAGCCTCTTGGATCCATTCCTCCAAGAGGTCCCCCTTGCACCACGTCAGGTTGGCATAATGATGCCTGACCTGCTGACCAGTTCGGGGTATGCCAGTGGCACTGGTGAGGTTGCGGCTGAGATGTTCCCATGCCTCCATCTTAAATTGGGAGCCCTGGTACTGGCCCTGCAGCAGTCTCTGATCATGGTCTTTGACAAGGAGTCCTGCCATGACCTTGAACTCCAGGATGCACCAGCGCTGCGCCCAGAAGTGCACACCTTCTCCCCTTACTGCCATAGTGCCTACAAGAGGAAGCTACAACCAGTTATGATATGTATTCCCGCCTCTTGGGTTTAAGTAGGGCCAATTTCCCACACTTTTCCATGATTGGCTGGTTTTGAAAAGGCTAAGCTATGGGCAAACCTGCTTATCTAGGGCTGGCATTATTTAAAGGGATATAGCACTGGGCACATTGAGTTAGCTGGCCTACACACTGCTTACACCTCCTAAGCTGGCCTGTGCAGGACTTAGCATTGCTTACATTACACTTTGCATTATAATTCTTTTTTGGCATTGAGTTATTATTTACACCTTATATGTATGCCTGGTATCCATGATTCATATATACGTACACTGTATGGGGTCCTTGTGTTTTACTGGGGACTTCAACACTCTATTACAATTACACCTGACTTCTGGCCTTACTGTTGTACTCCGGTTCACATATTTATGTTATGTAGTTGGTTAAGACACATATGTCTGTATACTGATTCCTTTCACAGGTTCAGTTTGATTTTACTATGGTGAAGACTTGTTTGCTGATACCTCATTCTTCTGTACTGCTGTGATGGCTTGCTGCTTAACTACTGTGACTATGGGGTATAGTGCCCTGGGATCGAGACCTGCATGGCTGTTTATTTTGTTGATGGCCAGAACAAGGGCCATTGGATACAGGGTGATTAAGGCACTTTTGAGCATTTGTAAGCGTCTTTGCGTGGGTTTGCAGGACAGTAAGCACTGCTAACCTGCCTTTACACCTGCTTACAGAGAGTTAGCTTCAGGATTGCTTAACGAGTGCAGGCATTACTTACCACCACGCTAACGGGGTTAAACTTGCTTTCTAGTGCTTAAATATGCTTACTACTGCTTATTGGTGCTTAAACCTGCTTACTAGTGCTTTATTCATTATGACACTGACACCGCACATATGCATTTACTACAGTACTCCAGTTCATAAAATTATGTTATTTAGTGGGTTTTGCAACATAAATATTGATCATAATGGGCTCTGCCATGGAAAATGGAATGCTCTGCAGTGAGACTCGAACCAGGAATACCTGCTCATAAGGTGAATGCTCTGCCCACTACACTATTGCTTTGCTACTTCATTTGCATATATCTTCCTTGTTATCCTGTTCAGCCATTTAAGCTGCATTAACCATAGCTAAGCAATGGGCACACCCACACACCTATGATTAGCTTTAATGGGATTTAAAAAAAAAAATAAAGGGTTTGTTCATTTAATTTATGTATACTGTTGCTGTTGTACACAAGGGGGACTATTGATGGGGATACGCGGACACCTATGAGCGGTCCCGCTCATTCCTAACCCCTTTCTGCTGTTCTTCATTGCGTGGGCATGCATATTCTGAGTGCTCTGCTCTCAGACACGCCCCCTGCACTTTTACATGCTCCATGTAAGACTAGGAGCTCAGTCAGTGTGCCTCATTACTATGCATGGTGCGCTGCCGTCCTGCTCCTAAACGGCTGCCTCCATGCAGGACTAAGCTAGTCCTGCATGGAGGAATAGTAAATCTGTGGGTTCATCTTTTTTCCTTGTAAAAATATCTTTTCTTATATAACAATTCTTGTATTTTCCTTGTTTTTTTTTCATAGAATTATTTTTCTTTGTTAAAGGTCTTTCTTTCATTATGTTCTAAATCTTCCAATGTATCATTATATATATTCTTTTATATTTTTCTTTCTCTAGTTTTTTCACATCATTTTGCCACTGTAAAAAACATTTTTTATATTTTCCTTAAATATCATCCACCATTTGGACCAGTTTTATAAAATGTTCTCAAAGTAATATGATCTTTCCATAACTGTAGTACTAAAACCTTTCCTTCTTCATTCCATGATTTCTCATGTATCCTTTTTACTCCTTTGCCTATTTTTATATATTCATTGTTTTCCTTTATCTCTAGCCATATTGCAAGATGATCAGAAAATCATGTTTCAACTACCTCCCCTTCTCCTATAACTAAACCTTCTTATACTATAAAATAATCTATTTCAACTCTATACATACCCCTTTTCTTAGTCCTTGTATTTCTGTCCCAAATTTTTAAGTTACCACATCTTATAACTTCTAACATTTTCTTATATCATTTCCTTTCTTTTTATACTTGTCTCTTAAATCATAGTTAAATTCTCCTATTATAATATTCATATCTATCACTATATAGTCTAAAATCTGACAAAATAAGCATTTCCTTTCTTTACAATTACTATAAGCATATAATGTTATAATTTCTTATACTTGTTTTTCAATTTTAAAATTAAAATGGTTAAGCTTCAGATTTTTGTTAAAATTACACATATCTTTACTGTATTTCTACAGAATATGGCTATTCCAAAACATTTCTCATTTCCTAATTTCCAAATTATCTTTCCTCCCTATCGTTTCTCTGTGTGCAATCTTTCTTCATTTGTTACAAATCTTGTGATTTCTAATATAGTTACATCTACATCACATGTATTACACCACTCTAAAATTCCCATTGTTTTAACTATATTGTTAATACTATTCACATTTACAGGAAGCACCCTAAATTTTTCATTTCCCTTTCTCTTTGATTCATGGTTTCATAAGTTCATAACTAATTACTAGGCTAGCTTTCTTAACAGGGCATTCTAAGCCTAGACAACTCCCCTCCCAAAGATAAGAAATCAAACACTATGCCTTGTGCCCGTGAGTCAAACACCTTAACCGTGGTACCATCCCCTAATTATTAGTTCTATATATTCTTTTTCATCCATTTCCTTTCTTTTTCTTTTGTACTTAGCCCTTTAAATTTTCTTTTGTTACTCTTTTACCTATAGAACTCTTTGTTTTATCTTTTACAAACCCCCAGTTTATGTCTTCTTCATCACTTATTGCAGAACATTCTTCTATGTTCTCTTTATTATTTTTTTCTCATTTAGTTTTTGTTCTCTTTCCAGTACTTCTAACATTTCTCTCTTTATTAATTTTTTTCCTTTTTCCTTACTCCTATTTCCATTTTTTTTGCAATCCATGCACACATGTCCAATTTTCTTACATTTATAACATTTCAATTCACATTTTTTTGCATCATTCCCCATTTCCCCACAAATATAACATTTCCTTTTGTTGCCGTTACTTATCAAATGTTCTTCTTTTCCACACGCACAAAAAACATGTTTTGGGTTGTCTCCAGTATTTTATGACACCCCAGATTCACCTCTACATTTTGCATGCTTGGTATATGTATATTTTTTTCTCTTTCTATTTTTAACACAATATTACAATGGCAAGCCACCAGTCCATAAACTCCTTTTGTTATAAATGTTTGCAGTGTTCAGTACTTCTTTACATGAAGTTTTCAAATGTCCTTCCAAAGTCTCTCTTTCTACCTCTGTTTGAAATTGTACATGAAATTTCTGTTATTGTTTCTGCTATATGATTTTATCATATGAAGATACCATGGATTACAGTCTTTCTTTTTTCATATTTTCCAAGAAAAAGTTCCATTGAAAAAAAAGTCTCAAGTATAACATCAAAAAATGATTGTTTGTTAATAACAGTAAATGCTCTTACCTCATATGCTTTCACACCCAAATGAGCTATTAAATTGTCCCACACTTTTCACATTTCACTATTTGCTTTCTTTGCGTATGTTTTTCCATTTCACCACTATTCTTCAGGATTGTCTCTGCATCTACCTTTTGTGTTTTCTCTATAATGTCCCCCCACCCCCCCAGGAAACATCTTCTGGCTCGCTCTGCACAACAATTTATTTAAATAAATCATCCCACAGCCCTTCTGACTGGAGAGTTGTAATTACATAGCCATCATTTTCTTACTCATCTCCACCAAATTTCTCTGAAACATTTTATGAAAATCCTGCACACATTATCCAGTCATGAAATTTGCTTGAACCTCATTTCTTTCACCACTCCATCATCTCCTCTCTTCTTCTGCCTCCCTGTTTCCCTGGGCTGCCTCTGCACCTGGAACAGAAATAGGAAATGCTCCCCCACAATAAGTCCCAGTCACAACAATGATGAGTAGGGAAAGTTCCCTGGTACACTAGCCAGATTTCTCCTTGAATCTCCCTTGAAAAGATGTTACTAGCCTAGTGGGAATAACTCTGTAGACAACGGATAAAGAAGGAAAGAAAGAAAGAAAGAAAGACATTCTGTGTCCATTCTTCTCTTAAATGAAATCAAAGGGAATATGTTTTTCTTGCTGATGCTTCATGAAGCAGAGGGAGGAAGCGTTTCAGGGCAGCCCAGTGCAGAGCTATAAATAAGCCCAATCACCTAACACTCCAATGAACACTGATAACCAAGCACTACATTCCAAAAATATGACAAGCCTGGTGCATTGTGTACTTCAGAAAACTTTATCTTCCCCCCAAAAATTCTGATTACTTTGTAGAAATTCAGCCCTGTAACACATCCCAGACTGATAAATACATCTCCTCATTTTGTTTTCCTCAGCAGTGTATACATCTCCATTATTTACTGAGTGAAACATATTCAGAAATATATCACCCTTTTCCCTCTGCACTCGCAGAATCACTAAGTTCTGATATTGAATCAGGCACAAGAGGAGCTGGCTGAGTGGTTGATAGTTATACAGTGTCTGTTTGCACATCCCAGGGGAAGTGAGATAGTATGATCCTTTACAGTGTGCTTAAAATGTAACCCATTAGAGATAGGCCAGTGTATTGTACATTTTTAAAGGATTTGCCTTACAGTTTTTGTCAAGCAGTGTGCAGCTCTGTAGGCAGAGTCAAGCTGGCACTATCTGGTACACTGTCACGTGATCTACCACAGACACTAAGGGATGGGCTTAAATTTAGAAAAAAAAAATACAGTGATGGCTGCCTGAGGGATGCCCTTTGATGACTGCTTTTTACCCATGAAAAATGGATGGGCCAGATGAACCAAGAAAGGGCTGATGATTGACAGGTGATTGGAGAAACAGATTAAAAAGAAATGACATGACTTTCTAACAAGACTGTGTAAAACATATAACTCATTTTAAGCTTTACTCTCTGAACAAATTATAAAATTCATTTTGACCTTCATTTTGCCCCTACACCCCTTTATAAAGACTATTATATATGATATAAAGGATTTCACCCCCCCCCCATTACAGAGTATTGCTAGCATTTGTATACTTTGCAAAAATGTATATGAAGAGTACCCAGCCCTGTTGCAGTGAGGGATGAAGCCTTGATTACAGCCTAGACAGCCTGAGTTCAGTTAGTGGCTGAGGTTCTAATAGAGACAGAAAGAAAGCTTCAAGTCAGAGGCTTGTGTCATCCCCCACCCCCATCCTAGCAACAAAGATCGGGATGGGGTAATTGTTCAGCTACACCTCAGTAGTTGAGCCACTGCTGGAGACAAGACTGCCACTAATGTGTGTGCCAGTGCTTTATGGTGATGTGAGTAATTACACCATAATGTCCATTTCACATCTCCCCTTGGACACTACATATTTGCGGGTCAGGGAGGTGTGAGTAGAAAATAACAAAGGAAAAGCCCTTATTGATGCCACAGGATGGCTTTGTGATTGGCTGTCTCCATAACAGAATAACTAGGCTGGAGAAAGCTCTCACCAAGTGGGGACAGAATGAGCCACATGGATGACAGTGAGCTGATAGTTAGCGGACATCTTAAACCATACAAAAAATCTACATCAAAAGTGCATGTTTCCTATGCCAAACTGTAAGTACATTAAAAATTTTGAAGAGCTTTGAATCTAACATCATAGTAACAAATAACCTGTACAATACCTATAAACAGCTTAGGTGATAGCATCTTAATGATGAGTTATGTCTTTATGTGGAAATTGTATTTGCATATTCTTTGTTTTCTTATTTACTTTGCATAAGCAATTTGAATGTCAGTTAGACAGCCGGTAATGAAGAAAATGACCTGTTTGTATAATAATTTTATATTTTTCTCTCTCTAGTGATTGTTGCCCGCTCTGTGCCAGTCAACAGCTCTGAGCTTAATGAGACTCTGGTAATAACAGCAGGAACTACCACTATGGCTATTAAAGCAAGGATTGTCATTGAAGGGACTGAGCAAGGTATGAATGGACATTATCTCTAACTGATATCAGATCTTGTATGTTCTCTTGTTGTCTTTACAGCACATTTACACCTCTTACTATCTTGCCATGATGGCACTGCAGATGAAACAATAGATGCCAAGACATTTTCCCAGATAGTTCTCTCCAAGATAAGATGCCTAAATTGTCATTACTTTGAAGGCACTCCTTGATTCATTGTATAGAATGACTGATATTCAAACGGATGTACCAAGACAAGTAAAGAATTTTCTGAGTTAGTATGGCTGTGATAAGACTTGGGCAACAATGTACATTATGGCAGTGTTAGGGATTTACAATTAAAACTAAAGTCTGCAATGTCATAGCCTGCAGCTGACTCCACTGAACAACCTGAACTGGTAATGACAGCAGTCATTATATAATGTTCTTGTGCCTTTTTTAATAGTTACCTGTTGAAATTCTGAGGATTGTAATTGCAATTCTCTCAATACTGCAACAACATGTGAATGAGGAGAATGTATCCGCACGTTGTATTTGCTGTATCATGTATGCCCGCCACTCTAAAGGACGGTAATATCAGAGACCGAATCTATAGGTAGCGAGGGAGAGGGGCAGAGTGGGGGTGTAGATCTCATGCAAAATGCTAACAGTGTGCAACACTGGATGTTAGCATATGCTGTTTTATTTTATTTAAATTTTTTTATTTAATCTCAGTTTATTTTTGAAGGGCTGGGATTTACATAATTTGTTCTCACAGTACTGTTGTGGAGACTTTTTGTTTTTGCTTGATCATAATCATACTCATTTTTTTCTAAGAGAGAAGTTAAACTTCGGATGACACTGCTTCAGTGGAATGCTTCTGGGAAATGTTGTGCAGATATCTACTCAAAAAACTTTATTAATTACATTTTTCTGAAAGATTGTAGAAAATTTAAAATTATTTTGAAAAAGATTTAGATGTCACTGTTACAGATTTAGGTTAATAAGTTCTTACCAGCTAAGAGGCCTGAGTAACCATACATAGGCTAGCCATGGCACCCTACTCAGTGATAACCATACTGCTTGCTCTCATAGTAAATCTGTGAGCACCCATCCAATCTTAAAAGCAGAATTCAAATAAGACCAATATGTATATTATTTGACATGCAATTGTGCTTATTCCATAGGTACGGATTCCTTGGACGAGAAACATATATTGCAAAATGATCCTGTTTATAATGCAGTGAAAACTGAGGTATTTTAAGTGAGTGCATTTACTATATAACCAATATTTCTGAGTTTGAGGAAATTCAGTAAGAAAGGATATTTCAGAACTGGAATGGGAGACAGAGATCACCTTATAGGAGTTGACAGGTCTATGTCAAATAATTGAATGGCTAGATTGTCAAACTGCATCTTGTCGTCAATGCAGGGTATCAACCCCCCCCCCCCTCCACACACACACCGACTCTGAGACTGCACCACAGTGGGGAAAAGACCACATTTTCTGATCCCTACCATAACATGATCTCAGTCAGAGAAGTTTGACAGCCTGCATTGTCGATGAGATGATACATTCAGCAATGCAACCATTTGATTATGTGACTTAGACCTGAGTTGACATGAGAATGTATAAAGTGAGAGGGATTTAGTCTTTCCAGGTATCTTAGAGAACTTATTACTTTGAGTTTTATTTAATAAAAAGATCACCATCTTTCTAGTTTGGCAAGGTGGATGGTGTGATGCATTCTAAATGGTGCATTGCATTCTATGGTTTGTCCGATGAAGGAAGAATGGAGGACGATTATGATGTACTTGGAATTGGCAGATATAGCCTTGATAATTAAGTGCTCAATTTATGAAGATTTTCTAACTATAATGGATACACAATGCTCAAAGAATTGTTTATTTCTGATAAAGGTCTTTTGACCTTTAATAAATGTCCCAGTCTTAAGTGGGGTCCTCTTTATGTGGTAATCAGTTGGATAGACTTGCTTACCAAAGGCAGCTACACTATTTTTTTTTTGTCATTAAGTTTAAGGCTACAGTCAGTATACCAATTATTGCCCCACTAAATAGATATAAATGTCTAAGGAGGAGGAGTCAATAATATCCCCCAATTTACAGTCATTAAAAAATTTGGTTGGCCATAGACCTTTGATATCTGTTTTCTTGTCTGAGAAGTAGATGCCAAACAAGAGGGTAACTCTGGATAGAGTCCTGAGGGACAGCACTAGTAGCATGACTTTTAGATGAGAACGTACCATCAATTTTTCCTGTGTGCATTTAGTCAGGTAACCAGTCTGTAACTCAGTGAATAACATAGGTGTTTATATCTGCATTGTGAATTGTATCAAAGGTTTCTGATAATCAGAATTAACAGAATGGTCTTTCATTACGGTTTCCATTACATGCTCTGAGAAACTAATCAAGCTAAGGAGACAGGATCTACCTTTTTCAAAGTCACATTTCTTCGGATGATAGGTTTATAGGTCACCAGTTTCAATTTTTATGAAGGTGATTGAGGTGGGCTTTATGGTTTGGCAGATGATTCTGATGAAGATAATATGGCAATATTTTTCAGGATGTATGCAGTGGTGCCACCATTGTAAAGTAGCACAATGGTGGCCATTCCTTAAAATAAGGTGTGCACCTTTTGGAAAGACTAAGACTGAAAACTAGAAACACCCTTATATGTTATATAAACAGCCTTATATATTCTATGAACCCATGGATATATTATTTACGGTTTTGGAGAAATCTTCTCAGATATGGATCACAGTGATTTCAGGAAAAAGGAGGCTTTAGAAAAACAAGGGAGGGGTATATCAGGGTGAATGAGTAGGGTGAAACTGAAACTTAATTTTTCAGCTGGGGCATTCACTTTGCCTTTGGGAAATAATAGATAATACCATTATCTGTAGCTCAGTATAGGGTTCTGAGCTATTTCTAATGCCATAATATAGCTAAAAAAGGTTTTCTGGTTCTCCTTGGAGTAGGTGGCTACTTCTCAAATTTTATTTGTTCATGTGTTAGAACGTTAATATTATTTTATTATTAGATTTGTGATTTGCTAATTTCTACAGTAATGGAGTTTTAAAAAGAAAGACATTCTGTGTCCATTCTTCTCTTAAATGAAATCAAAGGGAATATGTTTTTTCTTGCTGATGCTTCATGAAGCAGAGGGAGGAAGCGCTTCAGGGCAGCCCAGTGCAGAGCTATAAATAAGCCCAATCACCTAACACTCCAATGAACACTGATAACCAAGCACTACATTCCAAAAATATGACAAGCCTGGTGCATTGTGTACTTCAGAAAACTTTATCTTCCCCCAAAAATTCTGATTACTTTGTAGAAATTCAGCCCTGTAACACATCCCAGACTGATAAATACATCTCCCTCATTTTGTTTTCCTCAGCAGTGTATACATCTCCATTATTTACTGAGTGAAACATATTCAGAAATATATCACCCTTTTCCTCTGCACTCAAGAGAATCACTAAGTTCTGATATTGAATCAGGCACAAGAGGAGCTGGCTGAGTGGTTGATAGTTATACAGTGTCTGTTTGCACATCCCAGGGGAAGTGAGATAGTATGATCCTTTACAGTGTGCTTAAAATGTAACCCATTAGAGATAGGCCAGTGTATTGACATTTTTAAAGGATTTGCCTTACAGTTTTTGTCAAGCAGTGTGCAGCTCTGTAGGCAGAGTCAAGCTGGCACTATCTGGTACACTGTCACGTGATCTACCACAGACACTAAGGGATGGGCTTAAATTTAGAAAAAAAAAATACAGTGATGGCTGCCTGAGGGATGCTCTTTGATGACTGCTTTTTACCCATGAAAAATGGATGGGCCAGATGAACCAAGAAAGGGCTGATGATTGACAGGTGATTGGAGAAACAGATTAAAAAGAAATGACATGACTTTCTAACAAGACTGTGTAAAACATATAACTCATTTTAAGCTTTACTCTCTGAACAAATTATAAAATTCATTTTGACCTTCATTTTGCCCCTACACCCCTTTATAAAGACTATTATATATGATATAAAGGATTTCACCCCCCCCCCATTACAGAGTATTGCTAGCATTTGTATACTTTGCAAAAATGTATATGAAGAGTACCCAGCCCTGTTGCAGTGAGAGATGAAGCCTTGATTACAGCCTAGACAGCCTGAGTTCAGTTAGTGGCTGAGGTTCTAATAGAGACAGAAAGAAAGCTTCAAGTCAGAGGCTTGTGTCATCCCCCACCCCCATCCTAGCAACAAAGATCGGGATGGGGTAATTGTTCAGCTACACCTCAGTAGTTGAGCCACTGCTGGAGACAAGACTGCCACTAATGTGGGTGCCAGTGCTTTATGGTGATGTGAGTAATTACACCATAATGTCCATTTCACATCTCCCCTTGGACACTACATATTTGTGGGTCAGGGAGGTGTGAGTAGAAAATAACAAAGGAAAAGCCCTTATTGATGCCACAGGATGGCTTTGTGATTGGCTGTCTCCATAACAGAATAACTAGGCTGGAGAAAGCTCTCACCAAGTGGGGACAGAATGAGCCACATGGATGACAGTGAGCTGATAGTTAGCGGACATCTTAAACCATACAAAAAATCTACATCAAAAGTGCATGTTTCCTATGCCAAACTGTAAGTACATTAAAAATCTTGAAGAGCTTTGAATCTAACATCATAGTAACAAATAACCTGTACAATACCTATAAACAGCTTAGGTGATAGCATCTTAATGATGAGTTATGTCTTTATGTGGAAATTGTATTTGCATATTCTTTGTTTTCTTATTTACTTTGCATAAGCAATTTGAATGTCAGTTAGACAGCCGGTAATGAAGAAAATTACCTGTTTGTATAATAATTTTATATTTTTCTCTCTAGTGATTGTTGCCCGCTCTGTGCCAGTCAACAGCTCTGAGCTTAATGAGACTCTGGTAATAACAGCAGGAACTACCACTATGGCTATTAAAGCAAGGATTGTCATTGAAGGGACTGAGCAAGGTATGAATGGACATTATCTCTAACTGATATCAGATCTTGTATGTTCTCTTGTTGTCTTTACAGCACATTTACACCTCTTACTATCTTGCCATGATGGCACTGCAGATGAAACAATAGATGCCAAGACATTTTCCCAGATATTTCTCTCCAAGATAAGATGCCTAAATTGTCATTACTTTGAAGGCACTCCTTGATTCATTGTATAGAATGACTGATATTCAAACGGATGTACCAAGACAAGTAAAGAATTTTCTGAGTTAGTATGGCTGTGATAAGACTTGGGCAACAATGTACATTATGGCAGTGTTAGGGATTTACAATTAAAACTAAAGTCTACAGTGTCATAGCCTGCAGCTGACTCCACTGAACAACCTGAACTGGTAATGACAGCAGTCATTATATAATGTTCTTGTGCCTTTTTTGATAGTTACCTGTTGAAATTCTGAGGATTGTAATTGCAATTCTCTCAATACTGCAACAACATGTGAATGAGGAGAATGTATCCGCACGTTGTATTTGCTGTATCATGTATGCCCGCCACTCTAAAGGACGGTAATATCAGAGACCGAATCTATAGGTAGTGAGGGAGAGGGGGCAGAGTGGGGGTGTAGATCTCATGCAAAATGCTAACAGTGTGCAACACTGGATGTTAGCATATGCTGTTTTATTTTATTTAAATTTTTTTATTTAATCTCAGTTTATTTTTGAAGGGCTGGGATTTACATAATTTGTTCTCACAGTACTGTTGTGGAGACTTTTTGTTTTTGCTTGATCATAATCATACTCATTTTTTTCTAAGAGAGAAGTTAAACTTCGGATGACACTGCTTCAGTGGAATGCTTCTGGGAAATGTTGTGCAGATATCTACTCAAAAAACTTTATTAATTACATTTTTCTGAAAGATTGTAGAAAATTTAAAATTATTTTGAAAAAGATTTAGATGTCACTGTTACAGATTTAGGTTAATAAGTTCTTACCAGCTAAGAGGCCTGAGTAACCATACATAGGCTAGCCATGGCACCCTACTCAGTGATAACCATACTGCTTGCTCTCATAGTAAATCTGTGAGCACCCATCCAATCTTAAAAGCAGAATTCAAATAAGACCAATATGTATATTATTTGACATGCAATTGTGCTTATTCCATAGGTACGGATTCCTTGGACGAGAAACATATATTGCAAAATGATCCTGTTTATAATGCAGTGAAAACTGAGGTATTTTAAGTGACTGCATTTACTATATAACCAATATTTCTGAGTTTGAGGAAATTCAGTAAGAAAGGATATTTCAGAACTGGAATGGGAGACAGAGATCACCTTATAGGAGTTGACAGGTCTATGTCAAATAATTGAATGGCTAGATTGTCAAACTGCATCTTGTCGTCAATGCAGGGCATCAACACCCCCCCCCCCCCTCCACACACACACCGACTCTGAGACTGCACCACAGTGGGGAAAAGACCACATTTTCTGATCCCTACCATAACATGATCTCAGTCAGAGAAGTTTGACAGCCTGCATTGTCGATGAGATGATACATTCAGCAATGCAACCATTTGATTATGTGACTTAGACCTGAGTTGACATGAGAATGTATAAAGTGAGAGGGATTTAGTCTTTCCAGGTATCTTAGAGAACTTATTACTTTGAGTTTTATTTAATAAAAAGGTCACCATCTTTCTAGTTTGGCAAGGTGGATGGTGTGATGCATTCTAAATGGTGCATTGCATTCTATGGTTTGTCCGATGAAGGAAGAATGGAGGACGATTATGATGTACTTGGAATTGGCAGATATAGCCTTGATAATTAAGTGCTCAATTTATGAAGATTTTCTAACTATAATGGATACACAATGCTCAAAGAATTGTTTATTTCTGATAAAGGTCTTTTGACCTTTAATAAATGACCCAGTCTTAAGTGGGGTCCTCTTTATGTGGTAATCAGTTGGACAGACTTGCTTACCAAAGGCAGCTACACTATTTTTTTTTTTTGTCATTAAGTTTAAGGCTACAGTCAGTATACCAATTGTTGCCCCACTAAATAGATATAAGTGTCTAAGGAGGAGGAGTCAATAATATCCCCCAATTTACAGTCATTAAAAAATTTGGTTGGCCATAGACCTTTGATATCTGTTTTCTTGTCTGAGAAGTAGATGCCAAACAAGAGGGTATCTCTGGATAGAGTCCTGAGGGACAGCACTAGTAGCATGACTTTTAGATGAGAACGTACCATCAATTTTTCCTGTGTGCATTTAGTCAGGTAACCAGTCTGTAACTCAGTGAATAACATAGGTGTTTATATCTGCATTGTGAATTGTATCAAAGGTTTCTGATAATCAGAATTAACAGAATGGTCTTTCATTACGGTTTCCATTACATGCTCTGAGAAACTAATCAAGCTAAGGAGACAGGATCTACCTTTTTCAAAGTCACATTTCTTCGGATGATAGGTTTATAGGTCACCAGTTTCAATTTTTATGAAGGTGATTGAGGTGGGCTTTATGGTTTGGCAGATGATTCTGATGAAGATAATATGGCAATATTTTTCAGGATGTATGCAGTGGTGCCACCATTGTAAAGTAGCACAATGGTGGCCATTCCTTAAAATAAGGTGTGCACCTTTTGGAAAGACTAAGACTGAAAACTAGAAACACCCTTATATGTTATATAAACAGCCTTATATATTCTATGAACCCATGGATATATTATTTACGGTTTTGGAGAAATCTTCTCAGATATGGATCACAGTGATTTCAGGAAAAAGGAGGCTTTAGAAAAACAAGGGAGGGGTATATCAGGGTGAATGAGTAGGGTGAAACTGAAACTTAATTTTTCAGCTGGGGCATTCACTTTGCCTTTGGGAAATAATAGATAATACCATTATCTGTAGCTCAGTATAGGGTTCTGAGCTATTTCTAATGCCATAATATAGCTAAAAAAGGTTTTCTGGTTCTCCTTGGAGTAGGTGGCTACTTTCAGTTCATATTTTGTTTTGTTTGTTAACCAGCTAAGCCCACTGGATGGTGTCCCTTTTCATGAGTAATGTGGGAGCACTGTCTAGTTAAATGACTTGCTCATAGCTACACAGTAGGCAACTGTAGGAGGAGGAATCAAACCCTATACCCTTAGTCACAAGAAGAAACTCATTTTCAGCACACAGCCATAATCCTCTGCACTGACTAGAAGACTAACCTAATATCACAACTTAATATTACTAATTATGTGCTTGAGTTCTTTGTTTGCCCAAATACAATCTTATGGTGAGATTGAAAATCTTTAATATCAAGAAAGCAATTTATTTTTCCCCCAAAGCTAGTTAGTATGTTTATTTGTTAGTTTCATCACAGGGTTTTATTTTTTTTTTAATTTCCTTTCATTTTATCTATTTTGAAATTTCCTTAGGTAATATTTCTATTTACCAAAAATCCAAGAATACGCATTACAAAATAAATAAACATAAATTAGTTATAAGTGGAGACATTACACAATAGATACAATACCTCAAATATTTTTTAAATTCAAAACATATTGCATAATGGAAATCTGTTTAAATATACTTATGGTCTGAATTAACAGCTGTTCAAATTACATCTTATTGGAATTTACTTTCTCATCATAGTGGAATTTCTCATGTAGGGTTTTATATACTTTATGAATGAGCAACACCCATAAAATGTAGCATTGCATAGTACAAGGCATCTATATCAGCAGATCGAATGCTAAAAACAGCGAACGCTCTTCTATTGAACTTAAAAACGCAAAATTTTAAAATGTCGAAGGAACAAATCAGCAAATTTTTTCCCAGGTAAAACAATTTGCTGATTCAAAAAAAAAAAAAAACAATGTACAGGCAAAATAAAGTCGAGGGCAGTGCCCCCCACACACCCCCAACTTAAATATACCAACTTCGAGATTGCACCACAGTCGAGAAAACAGCAAAGTACAGAGAACGACCCATCAATTTTTTTTTCCCTGGGAAAAAAATCAATGTTCCCTGCCTTCGACATTTTCAGGTTTCACATTATCGATATGAGCATTCGCTAATTTAAGCGTTCGCTTTTCTGATAGGAGCCCAGTACAAGGACTGAACTTTTTCATCCATTTCCTACAAAAATGGGGAAAAGGATGAGGTTGCAATCAAACAGTTATCAATGCTCAGTATTTTATATATATATATATATATATATATATATATGTTTATATATATATATATATATATATATATATATATATATATATATATATATATATATCACAAAACTCAAACTCATGCCCCACTAGGGCTATTTAATAGTTTACTAAATATCAAATATGGTCCATAAACTCTATTTTTGAACTAAGTATCTACAGATTTTTTTAAAAGCCTTGACATGGTCAGTGCTTGTTATGTGCAAAGGTAGCATGTTTTAAAGTTTGCTAGCCCTAAAATGAATGAAAAGAGAGAAAGTGATGACTGGAGGCATCTAATTTACCACATACATAACTTTATTCAAAACAGGGCCACAGTTTTTAAATGCTGTTTTCCTCTTGTGTTTGGAAGAACTGGTAGCAGTACTTAAACCTTGATAGGCTTTAACAACTTCACGTATTTCAGAATTTACTATTACATCTGAACTATGAGAGGTCATTTTGATGAAACCATGAGGGTTCTTTCTGACAGTACCTTTTTCCTCAATGTTATATTAAAACCTCAGTTGGCTTGAGTACCAAAGTCTTTTAATGCCTTGGTATCACCATCAGGCATGTCAGTTCTTGCATTTTGCAAAAACTGGAACCATTTAGCTCGACTTGAATACCAACAGGCTTTCTAAGAGATGTAGCCATGGTTTGAACACCAGTACTTTTTATAGCAAAAAAGTTGTATATAAGCCACATACCACAATGTCTAGGTTTTTTGCACATACTACTAACTGTCTCGCAATCTTTAGTATCTCTATTCAACATACTATGCACTGAGTTAGGTAACATCTACTTATCAAGTCAGCAAGACAGAATTCATCCATTTGTTCCAAAATTACTCAATGAAACTACTTACAGTCACTTAGATTAAGTATTTCCATTGCCAAAGCTGCAGCCACCACCCAGTGTGCCTAACGTTCAAAGACAGGCAAAACACACCTTTGCATTATTATGTTGACATGAAAATGCATCTGCTGCTCTTACAGCTACATAAAGAAAGTGGAAGAAATGTAAGGGCTTAACACTCCCATACCCTCTTTATAGCTTACAGCTTCTGCATGAAGAAACAAACAAAAAATAAATAAAAAATTAAAGGATAGACATAAAGAAAACTCAAAAGATAGCTTGCTTGGTCTGAGCTGCTGCCAATAAAAAATGATTCTCCCAACATGCACTTATTCTAACTGATAAAGATTTTAAAACTTTATGTACCAAAGGTAATTCATAGGATCATAGGTGTTTACTAGGCTAACAACCACAAGGGTCTTTTTAAGCCTAGCCGTGCATCCCAAATCTCTGACAAGCTCTGATACCCTTGATAAGTGTAAGCATGGGTCTGGGAGATGAACCATTTACAGCTTACCTGTTTGCATTAGAGACATAAGTGCCAAAGCAGGGATGAATTTCCTGTTCTCCATCCAGTTGTCCAAGTTACACTTGAATTGGGTTAGGGAGGAACTCTGCTTCACATAGAAAGGGAACCTGTTCCATAGACGGGGTAGTCTCTGGGATACATACCTCTCTGTCTAGCAGGTCCTATTTATATCACAGGCAAGGTTTAAGTCTTTAGAATGGGTAATTCCGGTGCTGTTTGTTTTGTGGATATGCAGGAGGTCCATCAGAGTGGGTCTGACAATGCCCTGTATGCCAGGCATAGATCTCCCCTCAAAAGTCTGTAGACAACAGAATACAGGGATAGGGCCTTGAGGCAGTCTGCATAGGACATTTTACTTATGCCCTGTATTCTTTTAGTGAAGAACCTCTGTGGACGTTCCAATTGTTGGATATGCTTGGTTAGGTGCATACCAAAGTACTCAATGATAGGTCTGATGAATGCCAAATAGAGTGGAAATATGACTTTCTTAGACATAGATTCCATACCTTTGTTTATAAGTTGTGCAACATAGAATGATTTCCTCACTACTGTAGACATGTAATGGTCAAAGGCTAGATTACTATATGTGTGTGTCCTTAAGTCCCTGACTACTGGGTAACTGTAAGGGGTGTGTTGTCAATATATTTACCAGGGGGGGGCTGATGTCCCAAAAGACACAATTATGCATTTCTTGGCATTTAGTTTGTCCATGGCTCTGGCACCAGTTTTCTTTGTCTGTGTCAGCCCCTCCTGGAGAACATTTGTGTCAGTGTGGGATTCAGTGACAGCTCCTAATTTGCTATCATCTGGAAATTTAGTAGGCCAGAGACCACTGACATTGACCTTGATTTCAGAGAACTAAATGCCAAAAAGGAGTGGTCCAAGGATTGATCCCTGAGGGACTCTACTTGTGACTGGCCTCTTTGTAGAGGTGGACTCCCCAATTCTAACTTCCTGGGTCCTGTCTGTGAGTCAGTTGGCTATCCACAGGGTGACATATGCATTTGTACTTAACCTCCTGAGTTTGCCAACAATGGCCAAGTTGGTTATTGTGTCAAATGCCTTGGCCAGGTCAAGGTAGGCAATGTGAACCATTTTTCCCTCATCCATTGCTTTGGTTATCTTCTCAAAGAAGTCCACCCAGTTGAGTAGGCATGATGTGCCCTTGACAAAACAAAACTGGGTTGAGTCCAGTGTCTGGATGTTTACTATACCTCTTTTGATCATTTCCATGATAATTCTTTCCATGGCTTTACATATAAGACTAGTGAGACGTATGGGTCTGTAGATGGCCCACCTTTCTGCAGAGGGATGACTGTTGCTGTTCTCCATTCATGAGGCACAAAACCTGTTTGGAGGCTACAGTTAAATGGTAATTTCAAAGGCCTTGGTAGGTTATGTTTTATGCTATTTAGAAGGCATCCTGGTATATTGTCTGGGCCCATTGATGCAGTGTTCTTGGTATTAGAGAGAGCATTAAGGATCTGCTCCCTAGTGACAGTGGGGGGAGTTATATTTGGTGGTATTTCCTGAGGAAAGGTTGTTGTTCATTGTTGTTCACCAAAACATAATTTGTCTATATACAAATCAAAATTCAGTTTATGACCTAGTACCAACCTAAGTGTAAGGTGCTACTTCTATAAGCATTTTAAGTAACATCAAGATCCTGCATGCATACCCTGTGACTATGGGGAAACAAGTATCTCCTGAGGTTTTAAAGCATTGTGTTTCATATCCAACTTAGAAGACCTTTAAAGTCTTTCTGTAATCACTCTAATGTACCACGCATATTCTTTTTAGTGGTTATTTGTGCAGTGTCATCCAGACGGACAACAACTTTAGAATTTGATGTCTACTTACTGATGGAATTCACATGTATCATAAACAGTGGGTGGTCCTTTTTACAGCCCTGAGGTACCCATGCTCCTGTGTCTTATGAGAGAAAATGAAACCCCTAATTTAGTAATAATCTGATATGACTATTTAGATTTTACTGTAATTGTTTCTACACCTAACTCTTCCAAACAACAAACAATATCAGAGTATTTTACCTTATCAAAGGCCTTAGTCAGGTCAATAAACTTTGCCATACAAGGCCTGGATTCATGGTATACTTGTTCAGGGAATATTATTATCATATTGCTAAACTTACCTCATGCCATTCATGCAATTGCAGATCATTTTCTCCCAAATAATGTCAAGATAGGCTGCAAATATTCTTTCCAAAATTTTATAAAATGTAACAGTATGGCTGTTGGGCAATCATTTTTAACTAGCACCTTACCGCCTGTTTTAATGACAAGAAATAATATCAATGTTTTTCAGGCAGAATAAAATTTCACTTTAAAATGATTGAACTGAACAGATTTATAACTTTCAGATATAAGTGACACCTAGTTTTAAAGCTCTCAGATCAACTCCATCATTTGTTATGTAAGGGTTGTTAGGCTCCATAACATAATCAGCTCCATCATTTGTTATGTAAGGGTTGATAGACTCTGTTAACACAAGCAGCACCATCATTTGTTGTGTAAAGGTTGTTAGTTTCTGTAACACAATGAAGTACATTTTGCCTCAGAATATAATGAGGAGCTAAACTCTGAATGAGTATCTCTTAATATCAAACACATCTCTCCTAGAATTACCATGGCAACTAAATGCTGAAAAGGAAAGATCCGAGCACAAAGCCCTAGGGGATTTTACTGGTTCACTTCATGCCTCAGATGAGGTACCCGCCACATGAAGTATAGGGGTTCTATCTTTTAGCCAGTTTGCTTTTCATTTTACAACACGGGAACCTAGTGACAAAGCCATATTGCTGATGGACAAGACTAATGACATTTTTTTAATTTCATAACTGATGACATCTTTCTTATTTTTTTTAATTTATTTAACATTTGTTTACCAGGAAAGTCCGATTGGGATAGAGCTCATTTTCAGGGGAGGCCCGGGGAGAAGCTCTGAAGATGCATGTCTTTGTAATACATGTTGTCTGCTTCAGTTGAAGAAGTGATTTTAGTCTTTCACAGCATCTTCAAAACATGTTATTTAATGATAATAGGGGATGAAAGAGATTCTGGGATATATGGAGTTTGGACAATGGTTTAGGGTACAAATTTGCACAGAATTTTAGCTCATATATTGGTAATGCCAACTGGCTTGGAGTGGGTGGTTCAATTTAGAATAAGTTCTGAGTATTGCTGGGTAGTATTCCTTAGTTTCCTAACACAAATAAAGAAGGATTTGTAATTATCATTACCCTCTGTAACAATTTCAGGGGTTGCTTGTTTTTTTTAATTACATAATAATATTTTTGGTACTCTCCTCGGCACGTAGAGTTTTGGATCTGATGTATAATTTGAGGATTTGTTTTTCTTGTGGTAAATTCCATTTATGTTGGTAGACAACTGAGGTGGTTTGTTTTTGAATCTCCCATTTAATTTTACTCTGTTCAGGACTGCTAATTCTATGGAGATATCAAAATAAGTGTATAACTCCTTGGTGTAGCTTGTTGCTATGCTGGCATCAGATCTGGTACTGACATAGAAGAGTTATGAGATCTCATCAAAGAACTTCATAAGGGTTGCATGTTTGAGATCCTTAAATACAGACCCCGGGATTCATGAAGCTCGGCGCAAGGCCAGCGTTAGGCTTGTGCCGACCGTGCGGCGTGAGGATGGTGCAGTAGCACCAAATGCATAGTAATGAAGGCGCGCTGCTGACACAGCCACGTGCACAGGAAAGGAGCGCGAGTGCATAGGGCATGTCGAAGTGCTGCACAGAGGCGTGGAAATGGCAGCTGTCGATGTGCAACCTAAAATGCTTGCATATAACAGGTTGCAAGATAGTAACCACGTCAGTGTCCCTGGAGACTGAAATGTATGCAAAGCATGCAAGAAAGTACCTGCGAACACAAAGTGACGAAGCAAACAGAAATGCACAGCAGGGAATAACGGGCCCCTATCCCGCGAACAAATGACATGGAAGACCGTGTGGCTGTAGTCCAACGCAGTATAGATAGCCATACCAAGTGGAAGTAAAATGCATCATATGTTACCGATCCACCAGTAGGTACGTCCAGCCCAATGGTGAGGGTCACCAGCTGACCCACAATGTGAGGGAGGGTACACAGCTGGGCAGATGTGTCCATAACAAAATACACAAGAAACGTAGATATCTAGTGACCATACGTCCGAATTATATCCCACAAGGCATGTAATAGTCACATACAAAAGGTATGTCCGTATTTCACATACCAAATGTGATAGGAAATAGAATAAGCATGTAAACGAAACAGAAGGAGCATGCAAACAGCCACAACAATAAGGACACATGTAGGCTGAAAGGAACAGTATTATCCACACCATCGACTAGGATTACCACCTTTCCCACTTTGCGAGCGACAGTCCCTCTTTGGGCAGTTGTGTCCCGACAAAAACCTGTAACAATGGCAAATGTCCTGAGATTATAGGACAAAATTATTCCCTATATGTTATGTAATAGTTGCATTAAACAGGTTTTCTGTATCTAAATTACATAAATGTTATAGGAAACAGAATAAGCAACTGAACTGCTACAAGAATAAGCTTTTATATAGGCAAGACGTCTAAGTTCTATCCTGTGTACTGCTGTGGGTATGTGTCGGCCTGTAAAATGTGATGTGTGTACCAAAAATGTCCCACTTTGGCCAATTGAAAAGGTGGCAACCCTACCGTCGACTGTGGGGAGGTGTTGTCCACTACAGTCGGATATGTGTACGGAATATATCCCATCCTGGACATAGGAAAAGGTGGCATCCTACCAATGAGTACAACAAGCTGCCAAAACCCGGAAGTCAGCGGTGCAAGCCGAACTTGTCAGGATGTGTCACAGTCGCATGGGTAGTACCCGGGTATACCAAACATGTAATGAAAGAGAAGTATGGACGTGTGCCTATGTGCGTGAGGTATAGCATGTGGAAAGCAAACATGGCAGGGTAGTCCACACAACCATACAGGTACCAGACACATGTAGGGTATTCAATGTGTCACTCTGGCCGTGTCATGGGCCAACAACCAAAGCACAGATGTATGGGGTGTGAGGAATCTGTGTGTGTGGGGTGGATGGGTAATGGTACAATCCTCCAAGGTGATACTGTGTCGTATGCAGAATAGGTGAACCAGAGGTGTATGAGGGAGCAGAGGGTGAAGCTGAAAGCAACACAAACACATGTATAAACAGCTGCAATACAACCAGACAGGCCATACTGTAGAACACAATCCCACAAACAGATGAATATTGAAATGTGCGATACAAATGTATAGATATGTCACTGGCACATACCCACAGATTGGTCCTGATGGAACTGGCCATAACAAATGCAACACACCTGGATGGAATTGGCCATAACAAATGCAACACACCTGGATGCATAATAGACTACGCAGCATCCCCTCCACATCACACAACCCACTCCCATCCCTGAGCATCCACCAAATCCAGCTGTACTAGGTCCACTGGTGTGGTGCAGCCACAGCTACACATAGTGACCACTATGCATATGTAGTAGATAGTGTCACCCTAGGCAGTTGCAGGATTGCACACGACCTCAGCACATCTTTGTAACTCCAAAACGATGTTCGGTATACCTCTTGTTGTGGACCGGTACTATTCTTGGATATCCCTCATGGGATATGTAACCTGTGTAAACATTAGAACAGAAGACACGAAGTCCAGTCCTGTAGATATCTGGATAGAAGTTGGAATGTGCATTAGAGGTGTACGACACTGTCCAGCCCTAAGTGGTCATGCATAACCTACTGCCCAGGATCAAACACTTTCCCGTGACGCATGTGTCCCGACACGAATAAGTGGAAATATATTGCACACATTCGCATAGTGGCACATGGTATAAGGGTGATGAAGGCACTGACGTAAACAGGATAACCCTGATCTACTGTGTGAGGGACACTTAATGTGTGTGTAGGTGTGACCGACCATACCTGTCAACCTCTGAGAGCAAGATATCTGGACAAAGCCGTGAATAAAAGTATACCTGTCAGCTTCTGAGAGCAAGATATCTGGACAAAGCCGTGAAAAAAAGTGGGACAATGGACCATTTGTAAAGAAACTGAGAAAGTTGATAGAATAACAGTTTGTACATTGGCATTAATTTCCTGAAGTGTATGAAGTCTGAAACTCAAGTGTCTGTCATTATGTTCTGACTTCAGTCTTTAGTGACTAGCTACTGATTTGCCAGAAAACAACAGTGTATTACAGAGGTCCGTACATATTTACAGTAACAAACCTTCACATTCGTTTACTGTACCACTGCATACCTGTAGTTAATTCATGTCCAAAATAATAATCCTCATATGAATGCATACAGGAAATAGTCAAATGTGAATGGGAACACCCCTCACCGTGGATTATCTATTGTAACCACCCCCACCCATATTATGTATTGCCAACATAAAAAGCTGCTGACAGGTGCCGAAAGACCTGTGTCTGTAAACATAGGTAAACCTCTATAAAATGGACAAATGCTGTCCATGTGCTTCATCTGACATTTGAACTCGGTCAGGGCAGTTTCGTTCACCAGGTGGACAAGCCTAAACCCAGATCACCACAGGAACACCCTGATAATCAAAGACCTGTATGTGCCAGGACTATAAGCCTTGGTGTTCTGCATATCCTTGGAGTGATTAAATATGCAACTTGGGTCCAGAGCAGTAGGGAATAGGGAATGTGCAATATGTAGTACCGCGTTTTTCCCAGCAGGAGAATGGATGCATGTGTTGTAAGTGAAGCGGTGAGGCGTATGTTAATGTAGTTATGTACTATGGGTATGCATATAAATGAGTCAGAACACCAATAGTATAGTGGTTACAGCATCCGGCCAATGTGAATGCAGTTCTGGGTCAACTACGACTTCAGCACATATGAGTTAATGAATGCGTGTGTGCTGTAAAGACATTTAAATATGTAAAGGTGAACGTGTATTTCGTATATGTCCGTTAACCGGATTACAGATATTGTACTGGTACCGTCACAATTAAGAAAGCCCACGTTGGGAGGGTGGCCTAATGGTTAAGGTGTTTGCCTTACAAACACAAGATGCAGGGTTTGGGTCTCCCAAGGATAAAAGCTTTAAAATGGCTCGATGGATGAGTAGTTAGTAGCTTCTCTAATCTATGAACCTATGAACGTAAGCACAAAGACTTAGTAAACATATGTAACCCACAATAAGGATATGCAAGTGCGCCTGTGCATGTGTAATCCGCTCAAAGCATAGCAAATGAATGCTGTTTTCTACACGTTTATTTATATATCTATATATGGATATATATATTTGTGTATAGATATATATCCACAGACTTAAACTAAATAAATATATGAAATAAAGAATGTACAGATATATATACATATATATATATATATATACATGTATATATATATATATATATATATATATATATATATATATATATATACACACACACACACACACACACACACAATTACATTAATTGATATATACATAACAAACACAGAAACATTTGTCCTTGCAGATATAACACATGTACATAAAAAGGCTACATGTCATAGCTATTATGGATAGACATACAGACATGCAAGAAAGGTAAATACACTGCTGCTTTCCAAACCATTGCCCGGAAAGTACCAGTGTGGCAAATCTGCAAGTTCTACTATTTAAACATGGATATAGGTGTCCTTTGCAGGACTCCAAAAAAGTATTGTCTAGCAGCAACGGCCACGAATTATCGACGCTAAGGAAGTCACATCGGCAGCTATAATATAGCTGTACATGCAACAGTAGCTTGTACAAGGGTAATAACACATGGGTTGACAGAATGTATGACATATGTCCCAATACGCGGAGAGTGGATAGTGCTTAGAAGTATCTTCATACTTTATTATCGCTCACATTAAATATGTCTTATGACTACTGTGGAGGGGTGTCAGGTATGGGAATCATGGGTATGCAAGAATGGGCCTAGGTTCACAGGTGTTGGTTGGCACAGATTTATTAGGTCCGCCCCATGGGAGTGATTAATATTCCTATGTAGGTATAGCACACGCCTATACCTTCCAAACATGAAGATCCCATCTACTGGATATTGTGTAAACCATTGTGGGAAGACGTAGGGACTTATATCAGTGTCATGTAAGCGATTATCATGGATGTACATGCGTACGAATAAGATGGTAACCATACCTCTCAACCTTTCAGAATAAGACAGCTGGACAAAGGCATATTTAAATAAGTACAAATAGGGGCTATGTTAAATATTCCTCTGACAAAGTTAGAGCGTTGATAGAATAATGGATAATTCATTAGTATGAATGTTTTGAGGGTTATTAGTTTTAAACTACTAATGTCTGCCATTATTATCTAACCTCACAGTCCTTAATGACCTGCCACTAATTTACCAGAAAGGCACAATAATAACAAAGAAGGAACAACATTATTTATAAGTCTTCACCAGTGGGAGTGGTTAACACTGAACAGCCTGCCTGTCCCTGGAGGAGTGGTTACTACCTAGAAGCTGTAGTTTTATTGGCCATTTTGGGTCAATTCTAAACTCCTTGATCTGCCTCTCTTAAAACCCGGCTGCCTAGTGGTTTTGGCGTCTTTTCAGGCTTGCTAGTTGTTGCTGAAGCACCTACCAAGGGGAAAAAACGCTGAGAGAAGAAAAGGAGCCAATTTTGTGATTTTAAGTATTTTCTTCTGATTTTTTGTTACGTTTTACTGCTTTGCCGCCTACTTTTTGGCATTTCCTGGCTTGCTGAAGTTTATATCTGTAACAGTAACAGTACTTGGAACACATCTAGAGCCTGTTTACTGCATTTCCTGTGTTGCACTTAATTTAAAATCGTTTTTTTTCTCTAAAAACTGCATTTTACCTGATTTTGGACTAGCACTCAAGTGCGGGGTCATTTATTGCACTGTTGTGATTATTTTGCTGCTTGTGTATCTCTGCTACCTTTAAACTACAACAAAAAGAAAAAAAAAAAAAAATCTTGCTTTTTCCCACTTTCTGAAACTTAAGAAAGTTCAGTTACGGATTTGCTTTCTGAACTGTTTGGAATTTTCTAGAAGGCCAGTGTTTACTTGGGCTAAAGGGAAGTCTCTGTTCACCAGTGGGAGTGGTTAACACTGAACAGCCTGCCTGTCCCTGGAGAAGTGGTTACTACCTAGAAGCTGTAGTTTTATTGGCCATTTTGGGTCAATTCTAAACTCCTTGATCTCTCTCTCTTAAAACCCTACAACTCTCTTTTTGCGCGGTTTTGCGCACTGAGCAGCGTCGGGCAGCACCGCCTAAACAGGTTTAAACTATTCCAGGCTCCACAAAGTCTGCTCTTCACTTTTTCCCATAGAACTGTTCAAATTCTCAAAGTAATCACTCTATTCTCTTTCTAAAGCCCTGCACTTGCTCAGTTTTTATAAGGAAACACCAACTAACTAAAGCACTACACCCTCCTTGACTTCTCATAAGTATTAGGCTCCCGATTGGTCCTTCCTGATCAAGTGAAAAATCAGTTCCCTTCCCTAATCTGATCAGTAAAAAAACAGTTCCCTATACTAATCTGGTATGCCCAAGGGTCAGTTTTAAGGTTACTCTCCAGTCCAGCTGGTGAATCTGGGAATTTTGAGGCAATGTTACAATTGCCTTATGTACACAGACAACCCTCTCCTCCTTCCAACAAACTCTAATATATGTGAGAGATGCAGTTACACAGCCAAACTGGAGGCAGAGCTCTCTCAACCCAAGACTGGCACAGTCAGTCAAGAGGAAAAGGGAACCACCCACACCACAAATCCAGTCTCACATAGACCTATTGCATCTGCATACCCAACACATAAACACACAAAAACATACTCAGAGGCTCCTCCTAAGCAGATATCCAAGCAACAGCCACCCCTCAACAATACCCACAAATCCCATATCTCACAAAATCAGTGTGCCTCACAGTCACAGCCCTTAAGAGCAAACAACACACCAAATACACTTGTTATAGGGGAATCTATTGTCCGGCACACTGATGTCCCACTCACCAGACTGAACAAGAAGGTCACTGTAAGCTGCCTGTCGGGTGCCAGGATCCGCCACATAACACAAGCACTCAGGTCACTCCAAAGCAAGTACAAGTATGACTCCTTCATTGTCCATGCTGGTGTGAATGACCTGAGACGTACCTCCCTGGACTACATGAAAAGAGACATAGAGGAGCTCTCTGACCATGTAGCCCAGGCTGGTATGACCCTGACCTTGAGTAGCATCTTGCCCTCACCAAGAATGATGCCACAGTATAAAGACAAAATGATCAGTTTCAACAATTGGCTAAAGTATTGGTGTCATTCAAAGATGATCCAGTGTCTGTCAGCCTGGGATGACATGCTCGACAAGCCATGTTGCTTTGCTAGGGACAGCTTGCACCTGTCACCCTTAGGCTTTCGTATACTGGCCAAGGCTCTTGCCACCCCCATAGTGCCTTTTTTAGGCAAGGCTCAAAGGACAAACCCACCTCCATAGACAACCCAAGGATAAAACAACTAAAGGTAATGCTACTCAATGCCAGAAGTCTAAACCTCAAGATGCATGCACTCAAGGCTCTCCTCAGTATGGAGAAAAGCGATGTCTGTGCAGTAACAGAAACCTGGTTCAAGGCTCCTGAGAGCACCCCAGCACTACCAGGTTATAACTCATACCATGCGTTTCCGCCCCAAAACTCGGACCAAAGCACAAAAGGAGGGGGAGTATCTATATTCATCAAAGATACCTACACCTTCAGGTTAGTGGCACTGCACGAAGCATCAGAAACCCTCCATGTGCAACTAACAGCAGGCAAAACTGCCTTTCAGTTTGTAGCCTGCTACAGAATACCCTCCCTATTACAGGAACCCCACTTGGCATTCCTGAGAACACTGGAGAATATGAAGGTCTCTCCAAACACTATGTTATTGGGTGACTTCAACTACCCAAACATTGACTGGGAAAACTACTCAGGCCCAAACACCCTCGCCCAATGGTTCCTTTAATTTATAAACTCTAATACAATGAAACAACTTTGTCACCACTCCCACAAGAGGGAACAACATATTGGACCTGGTCATCACCAACATGGGGACTCTATGTTCCACACCACAGGTAAACCCCTCATTGGTAAGATCAGACCATAAACAAATTTCCCTGGACATCCATATCCCGTCCCCACCCCCCAGTCAAGGAAATCACTGTAAAGAATTTCTCAAAAGCCAACTTTGCACTTCTCAAGACTGAGGTGGAATCCTTCAAAGCCCCTGAGCCAGAGGATAATACAGCCCAATCCGCAGAATCCTTTACAAATGCATTCTATGAGCACTTGCAGGAATGCATGGATCGTGCTATCCCAAATAAAACCAAGACTCACTCCTCCAAAAACAGGAGACCGGTCTGGTGGACCCCGGCCATAAATAAGCTATACAACAGAAGGAGGAAGCTACTGCATGACAGAGCAAAATCCCAAAAAGGGAAGGCATCTCTGATCAGTATTAGCAAGAAACTTCGATCCCTCATAAAGCCATCAAAGGCCAGTTTCGAAAGAAAAATTGCCCTAGACACTAAAGATAATCACAAGGCCTTCTTTAGTTATGTCAGGAACATGGGCGGAAACTCCCAGATATGCTCTGAATTGTTGCATAATGGTACAAAATATACCAAAACTACAGACATAGCCAACATCCTGGCAGACAGATTCAGAGCAAACTTCTTCCCCTTCCCCCACAAAGGAGCAAATGCTGATCCCAACTGAATGTAACCTCCCTGACATCACAGATGCACAGGTGAAAGCTGCCCTCTCCAAAGCAAAAAACACAGCATCTATGGGACCAGACGGTGTCCCAGGCTGTGTCTTACATGAGCTCCAAGAAGAACTGAACCCTCACATCAAGTCATTGTTCAAACTTAGCCTTGCTACAGGATATGTACCCAAAGAATGGTGTACTGCTACAGTGGTCCCACTCCACAAAGGTGGTGCCACAACGGACCCCAGAAACTATCGCCCCATAAGCCTGACTAGTCTGGTCTGTAAAGCTATGGAGCATATTATCACGGAACTCATAATCAAAGACATTGGGAGTCTCCAGACACTGGACCCTACCCAATTCGGCTTTGTTAAGGGCAGATCTTGTCTCTTAAACCTAGCTGATTTCTTTGAAACAGTTACCAAAGCCATAGATGAGGGCAAAAGCCTTTGACACAATACCCTACTCGGGCATCATAAATAAGCTTACCAGCTTAAATATTAACTCCTATATCACAAGATGGGTTGCAAACTGGCTCAGAGATAGAACCCACATGGTCAGAATCGCAGGTGCCATGTCTGAATCCAAACCAGTTACAAGTGGTGTCCCACAGGGCTGAGTTCTGGGACCTCTCTTGTTCGGTATATACTTCTCTGAGGTTCAGGCTAACACAGGGGGATTATGGCTGACAAAGTTCGCAGATGACTGCAAACTAGGGGCCATAATCAAATCTCCAGCGTGTCAGCTTGTGTCAAAGCATCCTCCAAAAGGGTCTCACAGAGACGGATGCTTGGTGCCAGAGCCACAGCCTCAAGCTAAATGCTCAAAAGTGCATAGTCATCCCCTTTGGGAAAAACAAGGTGCCCACAAATTACCACATAGGTGGCAATCCATTAAGTACAGAAGAAGTAATTAGAGATTTGGGGACCAACATAGATAGTAATCTCTCCTTTGATAATCACGTTGCCAAAGTGGTTAGAAAGACCTTCTATATAGCCCACCTTATCACGAAAGGGTTCGCATCTAGATCAAGAGAGGTCATTGTGCCCCTCTACTCATCACTCATCAGGCCCATAATTGAATACAATGCCCCTTTTGGGATGTACCTTACCTGACACCTGCAGCAACTGGAGAGACCCCAAAAGTACTTCACCAAGAGGATTATGGGCTACAAACAGATGTCCTATGCAGCTCGAATAAAGAAACTCTAGCTCTACTCAGTTGCTTACCGCCTACTCAGAGGCAATCTATGCCTGACATACAAAGCCATGTCAAACCCAGAATTGATGGACATGCTCCACCTCAAAAAATCCAAGTCCCTTAGAGCTACACGCTCCAGGGACCTAAACCTCAGCACAAAAATAAATAGGACATGCTGGAGGGACAGATTCATTTCCCAGAGGATCCCCTCACTCTGGAATAGAATCCCAATTCATGTTAGACATAACCCCTCGCTCACCCTCTTCAAGCAAAAACTTGACGCGTGGATGGGAAATCGGAAATTCACCCCTGGGATCTCTTCTGTGTCCCTGCTAGACAGAGGCACAGTAAACTAATCTTAAAAGGGTACCTTCTGTGTCCTACTTTACAGAGGCACAGTAGGCTAATCTAATAGGGAGGCAGAAGCCAAATACACTCTGGTTAGGCTTATAAATGCCTTAGGGCAGATAGCCTAGTATCTACCTATGAACCTATGAACCTAAGTCTAAGTTCGGGACATTTACCCAACATGTGTACAGTTGAGAGGTATGAAGGTAACCCTGTTCTAAATAAATGCACAGAACTAGTGATATCAGGTGGACAGGTGTGAAGAAAGACGGGATGACAAATGACAAAACATGTACAAATCAAAAGCATGTACCTCGATAAATGTGAATGAAAACTAATGCCCTGTGATAGTCAATGTGGAAGGTTAATAGTGTCCCTCAGGGTGTTATGCAGTGTCCCCAATACAGTGTCCAGTCTCCCACACTCTCATGTGAGTTCTGCCACTGATGGACATCGCAAATACCGGCGAACACATAAGGTAGATGATAGCATAATATGTTTTGATTAGCACCTGTTGGCTTTTGTGAGGAACACAACACTCTTGGTGGGTGTGTCCTGCAAAAGGAATGTAATGGCATCTGGCCTGTGATTTTTTCTTGTGTGTAGTGGTGTAATACAATGATATATCTTGTATCAGAAACAGATACATGTGATAGGAAACAGTATTATCGACTATACTACTACAAGAAAACTCTAGAGGTATGAAAAGCACTGAAGTAGTCAGTTCAGTATTGACCGCAGGTATGTGTTGACATGTCAAATGTCACAGCTGTATATATAGTACCTATAGGGCTGTCACCATTACAAATGATGAAGGCGGGAGCTGCTTTGTAGAAATGTCAGACATAGCAGGTCAAACCATACCTACAGCCATGCATACTCCACAAATAGACATATTAGCACACAGCAAAGCTTAGGCCAGGGGTGATGGAGCCCTGGCCAGCGTGTATGAGTAGAGGAAGTGTAGAACAAGGCAAAATGTCTGCCGAGCTATTCAGCAATATCCTGTAGGGGCGTGTAAGACAGCCCCTAAACCGAACATTGCACGGACAATGTTAGGATATGCAAATTACCCCATTTGTAGGTGAAGGCTATGCAAATGATGTAAATCTGCGATACATGTAACAGTAAGCTGTCCGTGCAAGAGTAGAGTTATGTGCAGAAATGTACTCGGATGTTAACCGAGTTATGTTCTGCAAGTAGCTAAATGGAGCAATGTCAGCTGCAAATAAAGGATGACTACAGTTGAAGAAGCATGCCAATGGCCAAGTATAAGGCCAGTGGCATATTTCTCCATTGTAAATTAATAAAACTCTATTTGTCCTCCCCCGATCTCCGGTGTGTAAGTGTAACGCAGTGGCGCGAAAACGCGCTGCACTTTTAAAACAAGAGAAATATTTAAAATACATAGACGTTGTAATTATCGTTAACAGTTAGTTCACCATGCAGGTGAATGGCAAGCTGAAGACAAGATGGCTACTGAGTACTGGCTGCTATGTGTGGAAGCGCTCTGTCAGAGATGTAACCAAGCATTAATAGGCAATCCGATGCAATTGAGGCTGAGGATAGTGAATCACAATTTGTCATGCCATATGGGCCAAGCCACTACAGTGGAAGAGTAGGTTAAGGGGACTATCAGAGTAGAAGATAGGTGACATCATGAGTGTGTATGCATAATCATGAGTGTGTATGTATAAAACACTGTAATCCTATCGGAGCAATGTGTCACATGTTTGCTGTCAGTTACTCAGCAGTGGAAGAGGCGTGTTGTGATCTATCCTATGTACAGTCAGGAATCTGACGGTGTACGTCATGGATATCACTGAAGTTTCATGCAAACCTGCTGACAGTGTGTTCGCACCTGTAAGCCCGAGTAAGCATGTGTGCGCGTGTCAGCCCGTGTGCGCGCGTTGAAGAATGAGTAAGCTAGTGTAAGCATGTTGAAGCCCGTGTAATGTCGTGTAAGCCAGTGTATGCGTTTGTAAGCATGTATATATCTGTACTACACACATCACACACGTACTGCACACTCTGAAACACATGCTGCCAATACTACACACGTCAGTCAAATGGCACATGGATGGATAATAAATCGTCAGAATCAACAGTGCTGTAAACTATACTACATTGATGGTCATAGCTGCAATGCATCATGCCTGCTTACATACACCTAGAAGGATATCACACTTTGTGTTAACTACATTTTAACATTAATACAGTGTTATAAAGCCACCCTGAGCATCAGCACCATTTTAGTCTGTTCCTGCATCTATGTTACACATTACAGGTGGTGGCACAGGTGTCATCATATGCACAGGGTATGGTGTTTCCTTTCCAGAGCCTGTCATTGAGCCATCCAAGCAACATGTAAGTATGTGTGTGTGTGAGGGACAACAGTGTTTTCATGGCCCAATGTTGATGCAATGTGTGTGTGTATGTATTAGCCCTAGCTGTTTGTTTCATGTGTGTGTCTGCATGTACACAGTTTTAGCATGTGTCATGCATATACAGGAGGTTGGGGACAGTCACAGACCGTACCTGCCAGGCTGTACAGATCGCCATTACTGGCCATGGACACCCCTGCATGCATTCAACAATATTCCAGTCATGCACCTGTCAATGTATACACATACATTCTTGGGATCTGTATCACAACCTGTGGATAAACGGGAGTCAGTAATGTTAACCTGATTTGCATAGTAGTCTCAGGTAATACATAGTCATATGAGCCATACTCATCCTCCAAAGTAACAACCACTGCTGACTGTTGCTGAGATGTGCACACGACCGTTTAAAGGTGCTGTACTATCATTGTTGTCAATGTCCCTTGTAATACCCAGCAACAGAGTAACTGGTCACTACACAACTATAATCCAGGATCACTACAACACACAGTATGTGCACTATCACAGAGCCATAGCAGATTTACATACATCAAAGGTGTTCATGTACAGATAATGCAGCACATTCAATAGTGCTAATATCCACATACATATCAATATCTATCTACATTACATATATAGAAATAGAAATACACACACACACACACTTGGCAGGGTTGTGATCAGAACACAGACCTAACTACCTTATCACACTACAGCATTACGCATGTACAGAAAGCGCTACAGTGATTACTAGATCACAGCATTCACACAGGCATAAGTCCAGCTTCCTGGCATCAGCATCACAGGCAAAGATGCCGTACAGATTCTACGGAGAGTGAAAAGTGTAAAAGCAATGTACTGTTGTCATGCAGCGGGAAACTCTCAAACACACATGGCAGGATTGGGATTAGAACACAGACCTAACTACCTTATCACACTACAGCACTACGCATTTACAGAACGTGCTACTGAGATTACTGAACACAGCACTCCCAGAGGCATACTTCTAGGTGGGTGACATCATCCTTAATGGCAAAGACGCCGATAGGGAATGTATGTGGTGTGAGGCGTCTAAAAGCATTACCATGTGGCTGCTGCAGGAAACACACACACTTGGCAAGGCTGGGAGTCAAACATACACCTAACTACCTTATCACAGTACAGCAATACGCATTTACAGAATGCGCTACTGAGATTACTGAACACAGCACTCCCAAAGGAATACTTCTAGGTGGGTGACATCATCCTTAAAGGCAAAGATGCCGATAGGGAATGTATGTGGTGTGAGGCGTCTAAAAGCATTACCGTGTCCCCAGGCTGCAGGAAACACACACATACACAGACACACACTTGGCAGGGCTGGGAGTCGAACATACACCTAATTACCTTATCATACTACAGCAATACGCATTTACAGAACGCGCTACCGAGATTACTGAACACAGCACTCCCAGAGGCATACTTCTAGGTGGGTGACATCATCTTTAAAGGGAAAGATGCCTATAGGGAATGTATGTGGTGTGAGGCATCTAAAAGCATTACCGTGTCCCCAGCCAGCTGGTGACACACACTTGGGAGACCTGGGAGTTGAACATACACCTAACTACCTTATCACACTACAGCACTACACATTTACAGAATGCGCTACCGAGATTACTGAACACAGCATTCCCAGTGGCATACTTCTAGGTGGGTGACATCATCCTGAAAGGCAAAGACGCCGATAGGGAATGTATGTGGTGTGAGGCATCTAAAAGCATTACCGTGTCCCCAGGCAGCTGGTAACACACACACACTTGGCAGAGCTGGGAGTTGAACATACACCTAACTACCTTATCACACTACAGCACTACGCATTTACAGAATGCGCTACCGAGATTACTGAACACAGCACTCCCAGAGGCATACTTCTAGGTGGGTGACATCATCCTTAATGGCAAAGACACCGATAGGGAATGTATGTGGTGTGAGGCATCTAAAAGCATTACTGTGTCCGCAGGCAGCTGGTAATGCACACACACACACACTTGGCAGAGCTGGGAGTCGAACATACACCTAACTACCTTATCACACTACAGCAATATGCATTTACAGAACACGCTACCAAGATTACTGAACACAGCACTCCCAGAGGCATACTTCTAGGTGGGTGACATCATCCTTAAAGGCAAAGATGCCGATAGGGAATGTATGTGGTGTGAGGTGTCTAAAAGCATTACTGTGTCCCCAGGCAGCTGGTAGCACACACACACACACTTGGCAGAGGTGGGAGTCGAACATACACCTAACTACCTTATCACACTACAGCAATATGCATTTACAGAACACGCTACCAAGATTACTGAACACAGCACTCCCAGAGGCATACTTCTAGGTGGGTGACATCATCCTTAAAGGCAAAGATGCCGATAGGGAATGTATGTGGTGTGAGGCGTCTAAAAGCATTACTGTGTCCCCAGGCAGCTGGTAACACACATACACACGGCAGAGCTGGGAGTCGAACATACACCTAACTACCTTATCACACTACAGCAATATGCATTTACAGAATGCGCTACCGAGATTACTGAGCACAACACTCACAGAGGCATACTTCTAGGTGGGTGACATCTTCCACAAAGGCAAGGATGCTGATAGGGAATGTATAGAGAGTGAGCAGTCTGAAAGCATATTACTGTCCCAAGGTAGACGTCGACAAACACACGGCAGTGGTGAGATTGGGGCAACTAAATATCTACGAAGCACCACAACAACACTACATAGATACGGGACGCGCCACAGACAGTACACTCTGCAAGACAGTCAGCCAGTGTGTTCAATGTAGGCATCCATCGTGACATTGTAAATGGATATCTGTTTCCTGGATGTCCACCATCGCTATACAGGATGTCAATGGCCATGCCCATACACAGACGCACAAGGTGTCACTGGCCATGCCCACACACTTAGTATCACATGTCCGTTTGGAATGTACTGCGTGTCCATCTACACAGCGGCGTACTGGGCATGCTCACACAGCAGTTGCAAAGGGCCGTCTTGCATGCACATGGATTCTAAACACGTAAGGGAGCAGTTTGGAATGTACTGTGTGTCCAACTACACAACGGCGTACTGTGCATGCTCACAAACTTAGCAGTTGCAAAGGGCCGTCTTGCATGCACACGGATACTAAACATGGAACGGCACAGTATGGTATTACTTTCCCCATGTACATGATGGCCACTCACATGTATTGACCAGTACACACTCAGGAGCCATCACAGATGTCTCAGGTGCAGATCACAGAGGTACACACCGCAGTCTACAATGTAGCCCTCAGACACCACCATGTAGTTGGACCAGCAATAAATCAACACAACACCGTGTGATGCATGACCAGTGGACTGTACATAGGTGTACAGCAACCATGCAGACTACACATGTACCGACAGAGTTCCATCATGTGTTATGCATTGCAATGATACCACTGTACATAACCAGGTCGGCTCTACACATAACAGGGGCCTTGGGTCTTACACAGCTGTGACAGATGACTGTCGCTGTACACCAACAAACACACATATTCGGATATGTCATACATGTAATTGCAGTGGATATGTGCATGGACCACACACACAGCACATATGTACATAGCATAGCTTTTGCTGTCCTCTGTGCAGACAACACAGTGGCTACAGCAATCATATGCACGCAAATGGGAGGTGGGTCCATGGCTGTTGAATGCCAACAGTACATGAGGTAGCAATGTTGACCGAGTACACATTCCCTCTGTACTAGTTACCCATGACACCCATCATATCATACAACAGTCCATGTGTTAAGTATGTCAACACACATGTCCACCGATTGCAATGCATACAAACATGGCTACATGACAGGCATGTAGGACCAACACACATGTACAAATGTAGCTGATGTAAGTAACTCATCTGTGCCAAACTACAACATGCAGTTGCAATGCAGCCCCATCATTGACACCTGTATATGGTGACATACTGACAGTACGGTAAGATGTACATCAGGTATGGATGGATGTGTGCACGTAAAGTGGTGATCCACCTGTGTAGATGGATGTTCACCAGGTATGGCTCACAGGTGTGTCAAATGCCATCATACCATTACATGTGCAAACAGTACGCTATGTTACTGCTACCTGATGTTGAAGACATAATACCTACACAACGGTCAGGTGTTACCGACTGTATGTCACTCAACTCCTGTAACACTTACATCCTCCTGTGTGCATATAGCAGCACAATTGCTGGACATAGCGTTGGTACACATAATGCGGCCAATACTGCTGCATGTCTGTCAGACGTATCATCACATAGCAGGTGTATCATTCACAGTACTGCCATGTGTGTTTGCATGTGTGACCATATATGCCACATATGGTGGGGAATACATCCCAAATGTGACACACCCCTGTACACTGTTGTAGACATCTGTACATACTGCAGTGTGGAAAGCATGAAGTAGGCAGGTGTGGTGTATGTATCACACACATCAGCTATCCATATATGTATGACAGTTGTGGTCTCCACAGTGTGTGTGTGTGTGTGTGTGTGTGTGTGTGTGTGTGTGTGTGTGTGTGTGTGTGTGTGTGTATGTATGGCTGTCTGGTGCATGGAGTGTGGGTGCATGCTACTATACGGAACACACAGGATCCCAACCCCTCATGGTGATGCAGTCAACTACCCTGTTGATGCCATCAGACTCAGCCGTACTGGCTACCTGTACATGTCCCTTCTCTGCATCACATCGTGTGGGTGCACAGTACTGTGAAGGGATGACCACATAGGCAAGTGCCCTCACCTCAACACTATGGGGTGTGCGTTATAGTGTTGTCGACCCCATGAGTGTGAGCATGTTCCTGTACTGTGACAGGGTATTACTGCTGCACAGTGAGACCTCATGCTATCAAGAGCCTCTAATGTTATCATTGTCCAGGCCGCTGTGTACAACCCCTGCACCATGTCAGCATACCTGTGATGTGACCTGGTATGGATGTCACGTCTCTAGCCACTGTAGCCTATTACACTGCACACAGGCTGCTGGATCAGTATATGTGTGGACATCTGTGGTATGTTAGACTTTCCAGCTGTCCGGTTGAGGCTACATATAGCATGCTGAGATTGCCATACGTGCCTGTGAGTACTCCACAGTTACACATGGGAGACTGCAAACACTGCTACCTGTAGACACATGCAAGTAGACCATAAGGAGGGAACCTGGGCATCATTACCAACATGCTGTTACTGTTGTTACCGAGACACATACTGTGAACATATAACAATGCATGCTACACCTGTACTACATGGTTGTGCACATATAACAATGCATGCCAAACCTGTACTTCATGGTATGTCTGGTGCGTGTGAACAGTACACAACCAATGTAAAATACACATATCTCACCATTCTTACACAACTAACGTAATATACACTTCCCTCACTAGTCGTACACAACTAATGTAATATACACATCTCACTATTCTGTTCACCCTGTGCATCAGACCATTTGAGCATGTCCCTGCACCGATGGTGTGGATGACAGGGATGTGGCACAGGCTTCATCATATGCACAGGGTGATATTGAGTGCCAGGGATGTAGGCTGCACCAATGGGTGACATCATGTGTGTGGGTAAGGGCCGGTGATATGAATGGACATGTCTGTTCAGTATGCATGTGGGTGTTGTGGTGCCCTACAGATGTGTTTGCTGTGTGCGTGTATGTGTGCACACAGTTCTGCCTTTTGTGAGGCCTACACAGGGGTATTATTGACAGCTCCAGATTGTACAGACCAGGTTGTACAGCTCATTATGTCCAGCCACGGCCATGTGACCTGTGCCTGCCAGGGGTTGCACGGGCACTACCAGGCGGAGGTACAGATTGTCTACTGTCCGACAACTCATGTCCACTGGAACCGTGTCCCCGCTGGGAATGTCCAGGGCCACGTCCACATGGCCTGCTGCATCCTGGTGTGGACAGCGCAGCACCAGCTGCACTGCTACTGCTACCGGCACTATGGGAGCGGGCATGTGAGGTATCACGCTCACGTCCACCTGCACTAGGTGGTGTAGCTGGCCTACATCCACGTGGTCTACGCCTCACTCCTACCAGATGTTCCAGCACAGACAGCTCACGCTCGTGGATTGCCATGCCATGGTCAAGGATTCTGACCATGTCACCCAATTGCCTGTCCAGAACATCAGCAATCTGCTGTTGAGCATTTGCCAATGCCTAGATGTTGTCATTTAGGGTACAGATAGCAGCCCTCTGCAGCCTCTGCCCTTCTCTGTTCTGCTGTTCAGCACGTGCCTGTGCTGCCATTACAGTCTGGAACATGCGTCTGGTGATACCAGCTGCTGCGCTCTGTCCTGCAGGTGCATGTCTGCCAGAGGTCCTCCTACGACCAGCACCAGCCACATGCCTGTGTGGCACATCGGCAGACATTACACTGACACCATGGTGTGGAGACACACCTTCTGTAGCCACCACACGTTCCTGTTCCACGCTAACAGACACTGACTGTCCTTCCTCTAAGGCCACTGGTGATGCGGTATGTGTTAGCAGCAGAACTGTGTGTGGGGAAGAGGGGGACATAGCTGGGATGGCAACCATTGGCACAGATTCAACCCCTGACAACCCTGCCTGTACCTCATGCATATGTTCATCACTGCTAGTATCTGTGGGGACACTAACATCAGATGGACCGCAGGAGGGTAACGCACCTACATCACCTGTGAATGCAAAGAAAGACTCTAAATTACAATAGACACAGACACACACACACACACACAGACCACACAGACACACACACACACACACACACACACACACACACACACACACACACACACACACACACACACACACACACACACACACACACACAGACACACACACACAGACACACACCATGCATGTGATTTGACAGACAGCATGCAGCATGTCTGTGATACAACTGACGGCATGCAGCTCAGACATTAATAGTGTTAGTAAGCATACCCCCTGGGGTGCACAATACAGCAAGCAGGTGTCATATCAGTAGCCATGCAGTTCACACATTCATGGTAGTATGCATGCATCCCCGTGATACACCATGTGGACCAGAACAGGATAACAGTACACATGGCTGACGTGACCTTGACATGTAATCTGCTGACGTGTGCATTAACATGCATACATGTCTGACACAATGGTGTCCTGACATGTACAGCATCATAATGGCCATTACATTGCGGTGTTGTCTGTATGCCCTACATATAGAATACATGTTTAGCAAATGTGCATGTGCATGGAAGGGTAGTGTGAGCCATCTACATTGCTCTACAGTGTGAAGTACAGACACTGTGCCATTGCATGGCATCATGAGGTGTCTATATTGCTACACAGTGCATAATATGTACACATTGCATAGCCATAACTGCATGCATACCCATGACATAACTGTGGATTGTGACCCACGATGCTGAGGTGTGTACACACCAAACTATGCTGTGTCATGTGGCAGGTCACTGGAGGACCTACAGATGACACCCCTGCACAACAACTACTGGCAACCATGTCCACACATAGCGGACTTGTCAATTCACCATGTCCAACATGAAATTGCTGTACCACACACACGAGGTGCACAGCTAACGGTGATGTCCTACAGCAGCAAGGGAAATGTACAGTATCTGTGGCCTGATGTGGTGTCAATGTCTGTGGAAGCTGTAGAGGTGACTACTGTCATGCTATGACACAGGCATGATGTTCAACACATCTTATATGGCAGATGTCAGTGACACCTCCACCGGTTGTGCACAGGCTGTTAGGATGTCCAGTGTACCACATCAACTGTATAATCAGTCAACTAAGGCTATAATTGGACCATGTGTGGACAATGTGAAACAGGGTGTATACACATCACATCTACTGTGTGGCTGTGTATCTCTGGCCACCCCCCATGGCCATGTGAGCACATGTTGGACAAATGTGTGTGATGGCCGTCTATCACACATGTCTGTGTTGTCCCATATGACATACACCCATAGATGTCAGATATGTCACCATCCACAGGGCTATGCAGACAACAGGTTGTATGTGGGGTATGGGTTATGGGATAGTGTGACATTATTGCAGCCAATACACTACGTGTCTGGGACATGTCAGATGGCACATCACAATGTGTGCACCCATTGCAGGGGCATATAACACAATGGTGACTCCTGTGGGCTGCCCATATCACAGCTCACTGTGTGGTACTGTTTGCATTACCACCGTGTTGTTCCAATGTATAGTACATATGCCTCCATTGTAGAACACCTCCACTGTTGTATGCACAGCTGACCACACATGTAGCAATGACAAATACTCTGGTTTCATGTCGGTGTATCATTTCGTTTGTATATATTGCACATGGGTGGCCTGTGTGAATGATGGGTGATGCGACCTGTATATCATGAATGGAACGAACATCAAGTGTACAAGTGTTAACTGGCCACATGGCGAATAGATATATGCTTTTACATGACTGATATTGATGACAGTCTCACATGCAATGGACTCATGTCTGTGCGGCACGCCAGAGGTACCTGTATAGGGGTGACACAGCAGTATGAACATTATTCATGACTGTATGACAGCCACAGGGTGCACTGTGCATGTTAACACATACGCCTGTACAATAGCATATAGTATGCACATGTGTGCATACACAGGGTAGCATACTGTAGTATGCAGCATGTGTGTCCACATACTATGCATATGTTGTTACATTACATAATGTACAGTGACACATGGACGTAAATGAGATATAGTAGCCATATGTGCAGTACTGACTTACAAGGAAACTCCAGGCTCATTGGTTGGGAGACACCCACCTCTACAATGGCAGATAGTGTTTGTGGATGCTGTTCTGAGGGTGTCCCCAGACTGGCCAGTAACTCCTCAGTGTGTGTGAGTGGGGGCTGGGTTGGTTGCCCACCACCTGTTCCACCTTGTTCCCTGGTGATTGCAGTGGCACGCTGTTTTGCATGCCATATCAGGTCCGTGCAGTGTCTGCACACCTGCTTGTAGGTGCAGTTATGGCCACCCACATCGTTCATCCTCCTGCGCAGATCCTGCTACAGGTCGTCCTGCTGCTGGGCATGCTGTGGCACATGGCTGAACAACACCTCATAGTTCTCAGGGAGGTACGGGATGAGGACATCATCCTTCTGGCGGCTGTACGCTTGAAGGCATGTATGAGGCATTATCTGTAAGACATAATGATGGTGACAAGTCACAGTTTCAAAGATGTACAGAGATACAGCTGCACATACATTTCTATGACATCTAGTACATCTGCACAGTTATCTTTGCAAATCAACATGACACTGACATGACTGACGTGTTAGTGTCACACACATGTAACACCCGTTATGCATTGGATATCATCACCATATATGTGTGTCACCTCATTAGAGTGTTCATACTCCATGTGAATGCTGTCTTGATGTGGGCATGTCTGTTTGCCTGCACTGGTGTTCTTACCTATCTGCACATGCCTGGATGTGTCCACAGTATTGCTGTTGACCTTGATGCTGTGTATATGTCACATATCAACACAGACACAGCCTTAATGGACTTGAGCAATGACAATCCACACATACGCATGGAAACCTGTACATGCATGTGTTTTGCCATATACATCTACACAGCACTGTACAGCTGTTCAACATCCTGCCACGGATCGCCTGTGTTGCACATGTGATAGACATGGGACAATGACTAGTCGGACGTCATTCGCAGGGATGGTTATCAACCATAGCATGTACGGGCAAGGTTTCTTAGCTGTAACCAACAGTCATTATGCCACTGCGAGGTGCATCAGTGCCACATTACTGATCCAGATAGTTGATACTGCATCTACCATGCGGCCATCACACCATGTATGACTTGGATGACATGTGCAGCTTTGATGGACAGGGTTGCATGGTATAGTGGGAGTATGTCACATGTATGGCACAGGGAACTCTCCAGCATGTGGCGATCCTAGCATTAGTACGGTGGCTGTCCATGTTGTATGTCTTTCAGATCAGGTTATGGACATGTGGCATGTCCATCATCATGGTGCAGCAAATATCTTTATGCAAGGTAGACAGCATGCTGCATAGTGGAGGTGAGGATTGTAAAGGCTGGTATCGCCCATCCACGCATGGCCATTACCCCTTACAGGTGATATGTGATCCAATATTGGTCACCCCGGTGCTGTATATGCCTGTTCAATGATCTCCATGGTCATGGATGGCACCCTGTCATGACATGGGTACCTCGTATGACTACCTACGGGGCCTGGAGATGTCACCAGGTCAGAGAAGTGTACTGCACAGCACCTTCCCTTACACAGTGTCCATAATGTTGACCACAGCCTAGGTGGTAGTTAATGGGTACAGGGATGTTCACCTAGCGGTGACAATGCTGATATCATCCATCAGACTGTGCACATATGTCACACACCTCACCCACACAGCCCATTCTGCATGTTGTTCACAACACTGACACAGCTATTGCTCATAGGTCATGGCCATTCACATCCTTACATACGCAGATGCCTAACATTTGTCTGTGTGGTATGGGCTACAATGAGGGTGGAGGACAACACATTAACCCTGTTCTACTGTAGCTGGCACTGGTGTGATATGCACATGTCACTCTGGCACCTTTTGTAGTTGTGAGTCTGTCAACAGGCCACTGGTGGAACACTCCTGTGACATACAAAGGTATTTGTAATCAAACATCCGTACTGTCTTGTACATCTGTACTGCTAACATCTACAGTGATAATGGGTTCATAGGTTCATAAGTTCATAGGTTCATAGGTTCATACTAGGCTATCTGCCCTAGGGCATTTATAAGCCTAGCCAGAGTGTGTGTGGCTTTCACCACCCCTTAGGATGAGAATACTATGCACTTTTAGGGTTTAGTTTACTGTGCCTCTGTCTAGTAGTGACACAGAGATGACCCCCGGGGTAAACCTACGATCTCCCATCCACTCGTCAAGATTTCTCTTGAATAGAGTCAGTGAGGGGCTCTGCCTAACATGGACTGGGATTCTGTTCCATAGTGTAGGGAGCCTCTGGGTTATGAATCTGTCCCTCCAGCACGTCCTATTTATTTCTGTGTTGAGGTTTAAGTCTCTTGCTCTCGTGGCTCTGGTGGATTTGGATTTACTAAGGTGGAGCATGTCCATTAATTCTGGATTGGACATGGCCTTGTACGTCAGGCACAGATCACCTCTGAGTAGGCGGTATGCGACTGAATAGAGCTGGAGTTTTTTCAGTTGGGCAGCATATGACATATGTTTAAGACCCTTTATCCTCTTGGTGAGGAACTTTTGGGGTCTTTCCAACTGCTGCAAGTGACGGGTAAGATACATCCCAAATGGGGCATTGTACTCAATCATTGGCCTGATAAGAGAAGAGTACAGGGGCACAATGATCTCTCTTGATCTAGATATGAAACCCTTCATGATAAGGTGGGCAATATAGAAGGTCTTCCTAACCACTTTGGCAATGTGAGTGTCAAATGAGAGGTTACTGTCAACCTGGGTCCCAAGGTCCCTGATTACCTCTTCCGTACTTAATGGATTACCACCTATGTGGTAATTTGTGGGTACCTTGTTTTTCCCAAAGGGTATGACTATACATTTTTTGGCATTCAGCTTAAGGCCATGGCTCTGGCACCAATTATCCGTTTCTATGAGGCCTCTCTGAAGGATGTTTGTGTCCGCTGGAGTATCAATTATGGCCCAGTTTGCAGTCATCTGCGAACTTTGTCAGCCACAATCCTCCTATGTTTGCCTGTACCTCGGAAAAATAAATGCCGAACAAGAGGGTCCCAGGACTGAGCCCTGTGGGACACCGCTTGTGACTGGCTTAGAGTCTGACATAGCTCCAGCAACTCTGACCCTGTGGGTTCTGTCCTTGAGCCAGTTTGCAACCCATCTTGTGACATATGGGTTTACATTTAAGCTGGTGAGTTTGTCTATGATGCCCGAGTGGGGTATTGTGTCAAAGGCTTTTGCAAGGTCAAGGTAGGCTGTGTGAACTGCCTTACCCTCATCAATGGCCTTAGTGACTGTTTCAAAAAAGTCGATCAAGTTCAATAGGCAGGATCTGCCTTTGACAAAGCCAAATTGGGTAGGATCAATGTCTGTAGATCCCCAATGTCTTTGTTTATGAGTTCCATAATGATCCTCTCCATAGCTTTGCAGACCAGGCTTGTCAAGCTTATGGGGCGGTAATTTCCAGGGTCCGTAGAAGCACCGCCTTTGTGAAGTGGTACCACTGTCGCCATACGCCACTCTTTGGGTACGTATCCTGTAGTAAGGCTAAGATTAAACAGCAGCCTTATGTGTGGGTTTAGTTCCTCTTGAGTTCATGTAGCACACAGCCGGGACACCGTCCGGTCCCATTGATGCTGTGTTTTTAGCTTTAGAGAGGGCTCTCACCTGGGCATCTGAGATATTAGGGAGGCTACACTCTGCTGGGATAGTTATTTCTCCTTTGGGGAGGGAGGAGAAATTTGCACTGAACCTGTCTGCCAGAATGTTGGCAATGTCAGTGGGTTCAGTGTATTTTGTATCATTTTGGACTAACTCTGAGCATATCTGGGAGTTTCCACCCAGGTTTCTAACATAGCTAAAGAAGGCCTTGTGATTGTCTTTTGTGTCTTTTGCGATTTTTCTCTCAAAGTTGGCCTTGGATGATTTTATGAGTGATCGTAGTTTTTTGCTAGTACTGATCAGAGATGCCTTCCCTTTTAGGGATTTTGCTCTGTCATGTAGTAGCTTCCTCCTCCTGTTGTAGAGTTTGTTTATGGCTGGGGACCACCAGACCAGGCGCCTGCCTTTGGGGGAATGGGTCTTGGTTTTATTTGGGATTGCATGATCCATGCATTCTTGAAGGTGCCCGTAGGAGGCATTTGCAAAGGATTCAGCAGTGTGGGTTGTGGTTTCCACTAGCCCAGGGGCCTTGAATGATACCATTTCAGTCTTAAGAAGTGTGAAGTTGGCTTTTGAGAAGTTCTTCACTGTGGTCTTTTGTGCAGGGGGTGGGGGTGGGATGTGGATTTCCAGTGAGATTAATTTATGGTCTGATCTTACCAAAGAGGGATATACTTCCGGTGTGGAGCATTTTGTCCCCATGTTTGTGATGATCAGGTCTAGTATATTGTCTCCTCTTGTGGGAATGGTGACCAGTTGTTCCATTGCATTTGAGTTTATGAATTCTAGGAACCTTTGGGCTAGGGTGTTGGGGCTTGAGTAATGTTCCCAGTCTATGTTTGGGTAGTTGAAGTCTCCCAATATAATGGTATTTGGAGAGACGTTCATACTCTCTAGTGTCTTGGACATGCACACCATACTCAGCAGGGTTATGGTGCGGTGCCACCCATTATGACTGTCATCACCACTTGTGGGTTGATATTATCCAACACCCTATCTGTATTGCATGTTCATGCTAGGCACTTGTTCAGAACCTGTGAGCATGTCATGAGCTACTGATTTCTATAGTACCCATTCCACACCATTTCCCACAGGTACACTGGCTGTCCTACAATTTCCAGCTTGCTTACGGTACAACAGCTGTTGTACACACGTAACTTACATATCCTGTGAGACATGGTTGTATATACAGGCATGTCCAACTGTCACGTACCAGTGCTGTTGCCTGTCTATATGATGGATATGTCGTACATGTGACAATAGAGCAATTGTCTCATGTACACAATAAATGCTTGCCTCCAAACATACGACACTACAGCCTGTGGGGGATGCACTTATGCAGCCCTGCTGGGGGTAATGCTGTCACCAACCCTGACTGCACCTGACAGTCATGTTGGGATGTGTAACATTTGCAACACACTCCACACATCACATAGTCTCACATGATCTCCACCACAGGCCACACATACGGGGACAACTCGTGCAGTACCTCTCCATATTCTGTGTAGGCACCAGAGGCAGCCCCCATCACGGAACACAACATCACCAACTTATAGCCCACAGACTTGTGTGCCCATCACATACAGCCAATAGGGTGTTATAACATACACAACACACCAGTCATAGGTGACTCTGTAGGCGGTCACACTGCAGTTCCACACAGCAGGCTACACAAGGTGATAGTTGCTTACATCTTGCTGTCGGGTAACTGGTTCTGCAACATAACCTATGCACCCATGCCACACCTCACCAGGTACGATGTGACTGTCATTCTCCATGTTAGTGTGACTGCCCTGAGATGCCACTTCACAGACTATGTGTGCAGGGACATGCAATAGCTCACCAGTCTTGTAGCCCTGAAGGTGTGGGCCAAGCCCTGGGGAGCATTATGCATTCATCCGGACCCAATACCACTGTACAACAACTGACTGTGTCACTTCAACAGTTGCGTATGCTTCTGCTGTCATTCCACAGGCATCTGGTATCTGTCCGCTTTGACTGACCTGGTCAAACACAATGCTTTGGCACAGATGACCTGCACCTGTCAGCCCTGGGAGTACAGATCACATTTGAGGCTCTTGCTGCTTCTATACTGCCTGTCTTGCACAGTTTCCAATAACAGTCACAGGCGGAATGGGAACTGGCAAGCAAGACATGGAGTCATGTGACACAATGCTTGCATCTTCCTGTGTGACGCACGCAGGCAAGGCACACCTTATAATGCACCACTCCAATATCTCTGCAGTGACTGGGATCTGCTTCTAGGCTCTGCAGAGTACACCTGCAATGACAGGTTATAGATAGACCATACCTTTCAGGCACATATCTGTACCGGCACACCCACAGCTGAGGTGTTCCCATATCTCACTATGTTGTACACACATCCTGGCTAGTTACTTAGCACAATGCATCAGAGGTGCTCCATGTGCAACTAACTGTGTCCGGAACTGCTATACACATTGTAACCAGCTACAGATTCAACAACACACCCCACGGTTACCAGACCTCATTTGTTGGTGTACTGGACAGTAGGGCTCAGACAGCTACTACTGATGTGTGACTGACACTACCCCACACTTAACTGGGATAGCCACTCATGTACCGACACATCTGTGAGTCATAACCTCCACTCGGCTGGATCAACCCATACACACCACCTCCAAGACCAACATTATCCTTGACATGAACACTACCAACATGTGACTGGTGTTCCACACCTGGGGTTTTCCCCTCATTGGTGGATTCTGAACATATGCTAATCACCCTTGTTACCCTCATCCCGGCACCACACCCTTCACGGCATACACAGTACATGAGTACTACAACACCTACTACAGACGTCTTATGACAGCGGTTATTGACGTCATGAAACCCATGCAGACGGACAATGCACATACAAACGCTGAAACATACCCCAGTGCACTTCATTAGCAAGTACACAACTGCATGGATCATGCTATTTCACACAGAGCCATGATGGTACACACCAGATAACAGACGCCACTCTGGTGGTCAAGTTCCATGGACATAATGTACAACAACAGGTGGAAGCTGTTGCACAGTGGTGTACAATCCCATGGGTTGGGTAGCTCACTGGTCAGCCTCGGTAGGACCACGGGATCCCTCATCACATACTCCATGACTAGCTACGTAAACATTACTGAGACACATTCCAGGGTGAACCACAAGGCATTATGGTGGTATGTCAGTAGTCAATGGCAATACCCACATCTGCTCTCACATACAACAGTCACTCAGGAACATTACAGACCCAGGTGATGTAGGCAACATGCTGGCGGATGGATTCAATGCTAACATTACACCCTCACACTCACTACAGGGCCACAATCCATGCAGGAACATTGTGGTGTCCCTGCAGTCACACCAAAACAGTACTAACCTGCACTCTATATGTCCTGGGACACTGGCCCCATGTCACCTTCCAAAGTCCCAGGCTGTGATGTCCACAAACCTCTGAACAACATGTCTCCCCACTAGGCCACCATATTCAGTAATAGCCTTGTATCAGACATTGTGGCCCATGAATGGCACACAGCAACAGTTATCACACTCCACACAGGTGCCGCCACAATGCACGTGTGGGCTATAGTCCTACACACCTGTCTGGACTGTTCTGCTCTGCTATGGGGCACATCATCATGGACGTCATTCACAGAGACATTGTTGGGCTCTGGTCCTGTGATGCCACCCGGGTTGGACTTGCTAGGGCCAGAGCATGGCCCCTACACCTGGTGGACTCCTTTCATGCAGTTACCAGGGTAGTTTATGATGGTACGGGGGTCCACACATCCTACATTGTCCTCTCATTGCCTTACAACACCGTTCTCCATTCTGGTATTGACAACATATACATCCACCTGCACATCGTACCATATGTCTCAGGATGTTATGCAACGTGGCTCATGGACAGGACACACACAATGAGGGTAGCATACCATAGTACCTACTGCATTTCAGTTACACTTGGCATACCACAGTCCTCAGTCATGGGGCCCCTCATGTTCAGTATATGCTTCCCTGAGGTACAGGCTAGCACAGAGGGACTTTCCCTGCCTAACTTTACAAACCCCTGCATACAAAGTGCCATGATTGATCCGCCAGCTGATACTGACTCTATCCATACAGGTGTCACTGTGACAGATACCTGATATGAATATCATGGCTTCAAGCAGCATGAACATCACCTTTGCATTACACCATTCACCCACTGACTATCACATAGGTGGTAGTCCCCTACATACATGTCACATTGTACATGTTCATAGTACACACGTATGTTGCACCCACTCCTGTGGTTACCATATTGCCACTGTGGCGTGGATATCCCTCTATGTGGCCACACTTATCTGTACTGGGTGTGTAGCTGGTACATAGGCACCCATTGTACCTCTGAACCCAAGACTTCTACACACATTCAAGGGTAAACCACTCCGTGTAGGGTGTACCTTACACAACAGCTACAGCTTTACATACCACAACATTAACACGCCTTAACATTTATTGAGCTCCGACAGTTGAAGTATGCGGCTGAACTACAGACACCACGTCTGTACACATTTGTATACTACATACTCAGGGGTGACCTCTGCTGAACAGACAGGGCCCATGTCCACAACAGTATTAATGGATATACTCCACATACGCGACATAAGCAAAAGCCACTGTGAGCAACATGCCCATGGATATGTGCGCACATGCAACAATGAGTGGGATGTGCTTGAGGGTTATATTCCCAAACCGGACACTCACCATGCTTTGGAACATGAGTTCTATGTACATCACGCAGGGACACTCAGTAGCACTGTTCATGTGATAAGTCCCTTGGTGGTTGGGGGATACATGTTCTCCAGGTATCACTGCAGTGGCTGTACTGTGCAGAGGTGCAGGTAACACATGGCTCTGCTGTGCACAAGACACTACCCTAGAGAGGTGCCACTGGTGTGAACACTGTAGTTGTGCTTACACATACACATGCCAGACTGCATAGTACCCCACTATGAACCTATGAAGCTATTACATGTCCTTTGTGCATGGTTACTTGGTAGCCCTTCCATTTAGATTAGCTATCATGCTATTACAATGTCCCGTGCCTACAAGCCATATGTATCCTGTTATTGTACATGCCAATAGACGATACCTTTGGTATGCATGATATGCCTGTTATGCTGTGTAGAATATCTGACATATCTACCTACAATACTATACATTACACATATTTTACATAGTATCCCGTAATGCAAAGCATACTTGCACAGCGGGTCCACCTTACACATGTCATTGTCGTTATATGCCCATACACATGCCTACTGTGACAGTATATCAACATATGCTATCCCCTGCTATGGCACGTACTTGTTGGACATACCCTACCACTGACGGCAGGTTGTATGGAATTGTTCTGTTTAAAGCACTTATGTAGCACCCCTTGTGGTGTCTGTGATGTGTACCTTGTGGTCCACTGCTGGACGCACAGTTTCTACAAGCGTAAGTATGCTCAGCAAGACATCACTACATAAATACCTTTTCCCACTTTATGCATTGCGGACACTTTTAATTAATGCAAACCAGGCTATACATACAGTAAATAATTAATACAAAACATGCTATACATAAACCTACATACCAAGTGTTCTACACACCTCGTTATCGTTCCGGACTTTCGTCTCTATCTCTCTCACACTGCTTAAACAGGTATATGGTATGAGCATATGGTTTGAATGTCTGGCAAGTCATCCTAATATACGTCGATACCTGTAACATGTGGTTTCCTGCCGCCAATTGGTGTTCCTGAGTGACTAATTACTTGCACATCAGCTGTGCAGCTACTCCATTTGCCAATTACACGGCAACAGTGGTGTATAATTGAATTCTCCACTTGGGCGTTGCCCATTTACCATACCTTCAGGGAGACAGCCTGTATTGTGTTTTGTTGTGTGCAATTGCAACTGCTATGTGTAGAGACAAGTATACTTTGGATTCATGTCCCCCATGGATTGTGTGTGACAGCTAGAGTATGTGGTTCAACATGTGGGTGTACCTGTCATCCCAACCGTCTGATAACGGACTATTGCAAACAAAACCTGTAACATCGCCGTTTGCCACATTATACAATGGCTACAATTATGCATGGTGCCTTTAATTGTGTCTCTAACAAGGTATGTTGACGGTTCTGCAGATGTAATTGACTGACTGGATGTTTGTGCTGTTATTACTGTCTGTATTGCTATAGTTTCTAGTGGGGGGGATGTCTGTGGGTGTACGTAGCATATACAGGTTTGTAGGGCTTGCATTTCTACATATTCCATATATATATATATATATATATATATATATATGTGTGTGTGGTCTCCATCCCTAATTAAAGAGCTATCAGTTAGTAGACTTATGTTACAGGATTTTACATTAGGCCATTGTTAATTGGTTTCTATATAGTATGCAGGTGAGGTTGATACTTCCATACCTCTGGAATTGCAGCGATATGTAAAGGGATATGTCTAAATGACAGCTATCCCGTGTATTTCTGTCCCAGATATTTGCAGTCATTGTGGTTGTGTTGGTAACAGAACCTCTTTGCCATGGGTTGCCACCTTTTCATATGGCCATTGTTGGACACTTGCGGGACACACAGCGGTGTTTACAGGCTGACACATAGCCACGGTCAGTACACAGGATAGCACATACTTTTATCTTCAATGCATACCTATTGTTGTGGGACTTTGGCTACTTATCATATTGCATGTAACATTTACGTTTCTTACATACAGGCATAACTATTTAATGCAACTATTACATAATATATGGGACATATTAATATCCTACAATCTCGGACATTTGCCCTTTGTTATGTTTTATGTCAGGACACACCTGCCCAGGGAGGGGCTGTCCCTCCTAATGTGGGATAGATGGTAACCGTATGCCTACGGCTAGCTATACCCACCCCTACCGTAATGATCTACCTCTGAGTTGGCACTAACAGACACACGATGCGGACGCACACACACACACAATACAGTCACACAGAGACGTACACAGCACCCTCAGCACACACATACACAGACTACGGCACTCATAAACACAGTTGAACACAGTACCTACATGGACCGCAACACCGGCAGCGGTAACTACATGTCCCTTCATATCGTCATACTATTACTCGCGGTTGTACTGTTCCGGTACTGTGTTCTTTCGGTCTTTCAGCCTCGTGGTTACGCGTGTTGGTATGTTACACTTTCCATAGTTGGCGGTATCCTATTTATTTGTACCTCCAAGGTGTTATGAATGTCATTGACCTATCTATATATATTTACAGATATCGTTGAATCCGTATATATCAACATATACCACTGTATCGCCCTTTCTATCTGTATTATATATATGTATGTATGTGCACATATATATATATATATATATATATATATATATATATATATATATATATATATATATATATATATATATATATATATATATATATATATATCTGACAGGGTAAGTGACAGGCAAGCTACACCTTTCATTGTGTACTTGGTGTATACTGTTTCCTGGACTCCGCACATTTGTGTCTGTACCTGTCACATTACACACCTGCCGTAGGTTAGGGTTACCAGCTGTCCCACTTTGTGAGGGACAGTCCCTCTTTGAGCAGTTGTGTCCTGCAAAATATTTGTAAACATGGCAAATGTGCTGAGATTGTAGGACATACGTATTTCCTATAGTTTATGTAATAGTTGCATAAAACAGTTATTCTGTATCTGAACCACGTATATGTTATACTCACAGAATAAGTAAGTAAACATTACAAGAATAAGCATTTATCTAGGCAAAACAGTGAAGTTCTGATTTTCGTACTGGCCAGGTGTATGTGTCAGCCTGCAGACATCTGACGTATGTCCCACATTGGTCATTTGCAGAGGTGGCAACCCTACCATAGGTACATCTTGGCTAGCAATAGTGTTAGGTGATTCTATACATGATTGTGTGTTCTTCTCCTGGCAGTGGTCGTTTTACGCTTCAGAGAAGGCGCTATTAGTACAGGGGTGGATAATGCTGGTTTCACCTGTTCTGGACATCATTGACCATGATCTGCGCGATATTCGGAGAAGCTTATCCCTGTTTCGCGCATATCCGTATAGTCATATTTAAACATCGCTTACCAGCAGTGGGCAACGCATATTCCCGCTAACGTGTGCTAAACATGATCTGATGACCTGCATCTGACATGCATTACTCGTGCCTTTGGGATTACGTTGCATCCCTTGCAGGACGTGGGACCTGGAACATGGACGACGGTCACTGCATTTAACACATGGATATCTGGGATATGTACACGCGTTATGTCATTTTGTACGTGGAGTATACTATGGCTGTTACTCCATACTGCACTCACATGGGTAACTCAGTTAGTTTACATATTGATGAGTCCAGTTAATGGTGCATCCATGTGATGTTTACTGGATGTGCTCTGGCATTGGGTATGTATATCACAGTGAGCCACACACGATACTGTGCTACACCTTCAAACGACCCTAGGTGGGGCATGCTGGGGTGACGAAAAACCTGTCATGGGTACAACCCATGCCTTGACACAACATCCATGATTTTATTGTGTGGAGCCCCTCATTAACGCAGCAGGGACTCCGTGATGACTATGTGCAGAACAGTGCCTACGCACATGTGCTCCCGCGATTGCCTCTGTACCACTAAGCAACAGTTGGTTACTCAATGTTGTGGCGACAGCGGACACTGTTTGCCCCATTTGGTGTATGGCCTCTGACAATCGGCCGTGTACCTACTGATGTACCTGGGAACCTATACACACAGCACCACCATATGCTGATAGGCACATGTACTGTTCAGGTGTTGACATTCCATGTTCCATTAGCTGTTGTGTGTACAATGTTTGAGGGCTGCCTATGTAGGATTCACACAGTGGGCCACCTATACATTACAATTTACAGGTGGTCGTGTTTGTGTGCCATCCATTTTAATGTGTATGCAGGTGGAGAGGTGTGTCAGTCCGTAGGGGCCTACACTGTCAGAGCATGTGCTATACGTTCCCTCTTTGCCAAGGCATAGGCATATTGGGCACACCTCCGTCTGCCTACTGGGGCTGGCACAGTGTGTTTGTGGTCTGAATCCCTCTGTGCCTGTGATGGCCTTGGCAATTGCGGTGGGCTATGAGGGCCTTCACCATTTTGTCCCTGCTGCAGCTGTTTCTGCAGGATCATATTATGTAGCATGGCACATACTATGACGATGTGGGCACACGTGCCTGGAGAGTACTGCAAGGCTCCACCAGATGTGTCCAAGCACTGGAACCATGATTTCAGCATCCCGAACACACGCTCTATCATGATTCTGGTTTGTGCGTGTGCCTCATTATGGCATTCTTGCATGGGTTTGTGTGCATTTCTGATGAGAGTCATCATCCATGGCTCCAGTGCATAGCCAGCATCCCCCACAAGGTGGCCATGTGGGATGTCCCCATGACAAATACCTGATACAGCTGTGAGGCATGCCAGATATGGGAGTCATGGTAGCTTCCAGGGCTGCCAGCACACACATCCATGATAATGCCCTGGGCATTGCACATGACCTGGCAGTTGATGGAGTGGAATAGCCTTGTGGTTTATGTGGTGCCTACCATGCTCACTGGGTGGTGACTTGATTTGTATGTGCGTGCAGTCTATCGCACCCAGTACCTCCAGGTAGTGTGCCACACAGTGGAATTGACGCATATTGCTGGCCAACTCCTCCTGAGTTCGGGGGAAGTATATATGCTCATTGGCATGTGGTAACATGGCATCCAGGAACTGGTGTAGTACCCTAGATGCCGATGCCTGTGAGATCCCCATTATATCTCCAGTCAGCCTTTGAAAGGTACCTGTGGCTAGTATTCGCAAGCTTACACATACCTTCATGTCCACTGGGATGGGTTCCCCCTCTGTTGTTTCTGGTTCTCAGGCGTGGCTGGCACAGCTCCTCTGTTTGCTGTAAGATGTCCCTGTCCACCCTGTAACACTCTACTATCTCCAGATCATGTAGCCCCTGGTAGGTTACCCTTGGTCTGAACACTCTTCTTCTCCTTCGGGGCCTGCGGTGGTTGTCGGCATCATCCTCCACAACACCGTCAGTCTCTAACACATGCTGATGAATCACAGCTATGACAGCTCCCAACATGCACATTTTAAAAGTTCCCCGTGTGTTTACACCTATGGTACAGTGTTTGGGAATACACAGGTGTGTGTAGGGTGCTTTCACACTTTATACTGTTGTGCTGTGAACACCGATGGTGTCATAGGGTGTGTATGAATGATCATAGCTACAGGGTATCTTATGTGTTTTCCTACCGGAACTACTATTGTGGTGCCTTTGGTGTTGAATTATATTTGGCTGCTGTGGATTACCTCTTGACCTTCCCTTTACATTTCTGCACATTCCACCTACCATTTTCTGGCATGCATCCAGCAGCCTGCTTTCATTTGTACTTTCCTAGACCAGGCTTATCTTGCTTAATGTGTGCTATTGCCGGTCTACTGTCAGTTTGCTTTGCTCTGCTATGACAGATCTCCTATCTTTGCAATCCAATGCTTCCCCTCCTTTCTTTGCATTCCAATGCCTCCCCTATCCTGTTTTGCAGGTTTCTGCGAGCAGACTTGTCAGCTGCCATCGATTGGCTGCCGTGAGGTGATTGGTGTTAATTGCTCATTAGTACTCCAATTACCCTACTTCGGCATTTCCTTCTTTTCTTCCCCTGACCTTCCTGTTTGTGCTATTGTTCGGGGCACGTGCATCCGCTTACCTGGTTTCGGGCATGTTTTCATCCCCTTACACATGCACTTTCAGCCACCATGTGTGCTCTCAGCTAAACAATTCTATACCTTCCTCCCCACCCCTGTCCTACAGCTTTGCTTAGCAACGGCCAGGCCAGATTTGCATTGCTCCAATGTGCTTACTGCTATGGTGGCACACCCCTCTGCTGATGTCATGTATCTCCTCTGAGCCACTCCTCGGTGTTATAGCGCTACGCCGTATGGTACAACCTTCATCCGGCGGGACGTTTGCGATTCAGTATTACCTGCCTCATTTGCATGGCATTGACTACTAATTCATAGTTACCGTGCCAAACACTGTCGCAGGCCCTTAGCAACCCTTGCACCTTGGTTGTGGTGTTCCATGCCTACCATTGCATATTATGGTGTAAACCTGATTTGTATTACATTGCGATTTTATGACATTTTTATATAATTTCTTTATGTTCCTGTTTGCTCACACATGCCCTGCGGTTGTACTGTGCGTTACTGTGGGCATGACATTAAATGTTGTTTTTTAGGTGTTGTGCATCTTTTCTTATGCCATTGGCTGTGTATTTAGCCATTGGCATATGTTAACTTTGTGGTACTTGAGTCTGGTCCGCTTCCATAGCTCCTATGTTCTGTTTGGGGAAATGTAAACCGTTTTTTTTTGGTTTACATTTCCGTGGGCTTATGCTACGCCTGCACCACTTCATGAATCGCTATCTGCCTTCATTTGCATGGTGCGACACTGCGCATGGGGTGATTAGCATACCTATGCCATGGGCTGCGCAGTTCTGGCGTACGCCGGTAGTGCACGTGGAATTGGATCGTACCTGAATCGCTCGACAGCCATATTTAGCATTATTCCGCCTACGCTACGCAATTGGAATGGAAATTTTTGAAAAAAAAAATGCCACAAGTTTTTGCTTGGACAACTAAGGAAGGAGAAACCATGGGAATGGTAATGCAGGTGTTATATTTGTGTGAACTAAATCTAAAATATTGTGTCCTTTAGTGGGTTTATTTACTTTCTGTCCCAGGGAGTTTTTAGTGATTAAATCCAGTAACTTCTGGGTATAACCCACATTGGAGGTATAGGCACTCCAGTTAAATGAGGGGAGTTGAAATCTCACAAAATTATTGAATTCTTGTTAACAGGGAGTTCTTGAAGTACTTTTAGGAATGTAACATGATCACCAGTGGACATGGTGGGTATCCTGTATCAGAATATGAGTTGGTAGTTTGTCTTGTTTATGGTGATCTGGAGTTGTATAAGTTCTATTTGTGAATCTCTGGGAATCTCATTGCAGGTAATATCATCCTTGATAATTGTGGAGCTACTGCCGCAGAAGTTTCAATTAGCCTGAAGGTATGAAAGGTATAAAACCCAAGTATGGAGGATGTACTTTCTTTGCACTTTACATGTCTCAGTAATTGCACAATATGGATGCATTCCAAATGCAGGAGTGCAGCATGACTGGCCAATTTGTTGCTGAGACTTCTGACAATGAGAAGAGTCAACATAATATGATCCAATTTGGGGTTTGATGTGTTTGCCATGTTAGAATGTCCATTAACTGGATTCTGCCTACAAAATGCCCTATGGGTTTTTATATGGGTTTTCAATATGGTTGCCTTTTAATTCTTTCTGTGGCTGTCCAATATGGTAAGTAGGTCTTGGACTGCTTTATTCTTCATCAACATAACCAAAATAGCATCCCACCATCTATTCTTTATTAAGAAGGTGATTTTCTGCATCCTTGTGGAAGAACTGTGCTGACCTAACTTATCTGAGTTGGGGATTGCTGGTGGAAGGCTTATTGTGTCCTTTCTTGATTAACTGATTAAGTAAAATTTCTTTCTTTTTACTCGTATGTAAGCCTTGCATTTGCATGATGCTGCTCTTCTCACAGTGGAGGTTAACAGTGTGCCCTTGCATAGTATAGACTCAAAAGTCTAGAACTCAGTTTTTCCCCTAAACAGCTGTAAGTGAACCCCTTCCAAGCCTTTCTGCTGCTCTAGGTGCAACTCGGTTGCACACTGAGCAGCATTGCCTTATTGATCAAATTTAGCCTACACAAAGTATAGGCCCCTCTTGTAGTCTTGTTACCAGCATAGTCCTGTCAAATTAATCCATTCCCTTCCCTAATAAAACATACAGTAAGAGCCTACTATCATGGATGGGCAGTTTCCCATCATCTCTGTAGTCATCCTGATAGACATGGGCAGCTTGAGGCAATGAAGCAAATGTCTCATGTATACTGACAACTACTTACTCCTGAAACAAACAAATACTTTATGTGAGAGATGTAGTTACACTATGAAATTGGAGACAAGACTCTCACATAAGGACAAATCAAATGCCTAACAGGTTGTCAATGCACACAAACTTCACACACTAAATAAGTACATGATACATAAACCAACATATGCAGAGGTACTCACTAGTAACTTACCAAAAGATCAAAGGCCTCCCAAACGAAAACCACCTACACAAATAACAATGCAAAAAACAACCACAGCACCTAATAACATACACACACACACACACACACACACACACACACACACACACACACCACAGTCTCAACAAATAAGCCTATAAGGTGTAACATGACAAAACCTAATGCACTTGTCATAGGTGACTCCATTGTGAGACACATGGATGGTCCTCTCACCAGTCTGGGAAAGAAGAGGGTTACAGTTAGCTGCCTGTCAGGTGCCAGGATCCATAAGTCACTCAAACACTCAAGTCACTCAACCACAATTACCGGTATGTAGGGGTGAATTACTTGAAACGTACCTCAGTGGACTATATGAAGAGAGACATGACTGAGTTCTCAGATTATGTGTTATAGGCAGGTATAAGCCTAGGTCCAAAAAACAAATTGCTGGAACCACTGAAGCTGGAAATAAACATCTGTTTATTTCCAGCTTCAGTGGTTCCAGCAATTTTTTTTTTGAATTTGTGGTTTATTCATTGTTTTTTGCTTATCGGGTATAAGCCTAGGCTTTAGCAGTATTCTACCTTTTCCAGGGATGTTGCCACAATAAAAAAAAAATGATTGACTTTAACAATTGGCCTAGCTTCTGGTGTCAGTCAAATGGATCCAATATCTGTTAGCCTAGAAAAATATGGTCAACAGGCCATGCTGCTTTGTGAGGCATTGTCTGCACTTGTCTTCTCTAGGCTTTTGGATGCTGGCAAAAACATTAGCCACCCCTATTGTGCCTTTTTTAGCCAGTGTTAAAATACTAAGAGTATAAGAAACTGCACTTTGGAAGATGCTAACATCTTTGCTGGCACTGAGACATGATTTAAAGGCACAGAAAGTGCCCTGGCCATAGAGGGCTACAATGCCTTCCATGTGTTCAGACCACAAACTGAGCATGAAAGAACCAAAGGAGAAGGTGTAGCCATCTTCATTAAGGATAAGTACACCTCCATATTGGTCAAACAGTATAACTCTCTTGAGCTACTCCATGTCCAATTAACTATACACAAAGCCCCCTATCACATCATAGCTAGCTATAGGTCCTCCATCATGAAACAGGAAAAGTATACCACATACCTGGACTTACTGGAGTCACTTATCATACAGCTCAACACCTTAAATCATGGGTGATTTTTATTATCCTGCCATCAACTGGGAAACATACATGACCACAAACATGCTGGCTCAGAGGTTCTTAGACTGTGTCAGTGCAAATGCTCTGGAACATAGTCAGCACACCCACAAGAGGCCCAAATGTCCTAGACATAGTACTCACTAACAAGGGAGAGAATTGCCCCCTCTTTGTGTGATGTCCTCACTTGTAAGATCAGACCATAAATCAGTCTCGTTCTATGTAATTAAGACCAGATACCCCATCGAGCTCAAAAATGCTTTTGAGTTTTTCTAAGATAAATGACCTCCTACTAAGTGATGGTATAAGAAGTTTCAAAGTCCTCTCAAATGCAGATAACATTGATTCCTATGCAGAGATATACACCAATGCTCTGTATAACCACTTAAGTAGTTGTATAGAATCGGCTGTACCTGACCAGATTAAAATGAGGTCTTGCCAAAAAAACAAGCCATCTTGGTGGACCCCTAATATAAACAGGCTATAAAACAAGAGAAAGAAACTAATGTCCAAGAACAAGAGGAAATTGGTTCAGTACAGGAAGAAATCCCTCTCTAGCTTAAACAAATTAGAGATCCTGTCAAGTCCTCCAGATCTAATCATGAAGCAAAACTAGCCTCCCTAGATAAGGATAATCACAAATCATTCTTTAACTATGTCCGAAATCTAAAACGGAATATGTAGCTATGCACTGAACTGGTTGTGGATGGCATCACTCATACTCAGCCAGAGGTAATAGCCAACCTGCTAGCTGACAGATTTGAAGGAAACTTCACCTCCCTGTCCCATCCAGTCATCCCCCAAAGTATACCTGCCACCATTCCTCAGCCTATTATCTCAAGAAACAGATCATCTGGGTGATCTCCAGTGCCAAAAACATGGCATTAATGGGACCAAGAAACATCCCAGGTTGTCCTTTAAACAACTTAAAATATGATCTAGCAGATCCATTAGGATCTCTGTTTAACCACAGCCTGAGAACTGGTTATGTTCCAGCAGAGTGAAGGACAGCAACAGTTATCTCTCTGCACAAAGGGGTTCAATCAATTGACCATGGAAATTATAGGCCTGTAAGCTTGACTAGCCTCATCTGTGAGGCCATAAAAAATTGTTATGGACCTTATTTACAAGGAGATAGGTAATCTACAAACCCTGGACACAACCCAATTCGGATTCATTAAAGGTAGATCATGCCTATAAAATATGGTTGACATCTTCAAAAAAGTCACCAAGGCCCTGGACAAGAGAAAGACAATGCATACCACCTATAGTATCTTGACTTAGCCAAGGCATTTGATGCAACTCCCCACTCAGGTTTTATAGAGAAAATCTCCCAATTGTGAATTAACCCCTACAGAATAGATGAGTACCCAAATGGCTCACCAACAAGACACATACTGTCAAAGTGGGTGACGTCACATCTAGTAAAAGACTAGTCACCAGTGGCATACCAGAGGGCCTTGTAATGGGCCCCTTACTGTTCAGAATTTATTTCTAAGAAGTCCAGGCAAACTGGGATGACCTGTGGCTGACCAAGTTAACTGATGATTACACATTGGGAGCAATCACTGAGTCCCCCAATGATGTTAATATACTGCAGACAAGGTTAACACAGACACATGATTGGTGCCAAAGTCATGGATTAAAGCTAAATGTAAAAAAAAAATGCATTATTACCCCCTTTGGGAAAGCTGACATCCCTGCTAATTACATTACAGACAGCACCCCCACTAAGTGTACACCCAATGGTACATGCTCTGGGTACTCAGGTTAATAGCAATCTGATTTTTGAACACCACTTATCCACACTAATAAGAAAATCCTTAGTGTGGCACATCTTATAAGTAAAGGCATTGCATCTAGATCTAAGGCTGTTATAATTCCATTACACTAGATCCTCATAAGACCAGTAATTGAATACAGTGCTCCCTTTTGCATGTACCTCTCCAGACACCTGCAACAATTGGAGAGACCACAGAGGTTTCTCACCAAGAAATTACAGGGAATACAAAATAAGTCTTACAGAAAAGACTGAAAGCCCTGTCACTGTGTTCTCTCTCCTACAGGTTAAGGGGTGGACTGTGCCAGGCTTACAGGGCAGTCTCTGACCTGGCCCTCACAGAAATGCTACACATTCATAAATCAAATTGCAGGAGGTTTAATCATCCCAGGGTTCTTAGCCTGTGACATGAGCAGGTCCTGCTGGAGAGCTAGATATCTCTCCCAGAGACTGCTACTTCTCCTCTCTGGCACTGTTCACATGCAAACTAGATCAATGGACGGGTGACCGCAAATTCACTCGTGGGGTGGTGCCCATGTCCCTCCTTGGAAAAGGAAGTCAGTGTTAACTAACATAAACCCTTATCTCTGCAAACTTCATTCACCTAACCACCGACAACTGGGGCAACTTGAGATAAATATGGGTAGGTCTGTAAGAGCTCTAGGGCTGTTAGTATAGTAACCTCTTATAAACCTATGAATCAAATGTACACTGATGATTAACTTTATGTTTGAGGAACTGCGCAGTGCCGAAATATTGCAGCTCACCTAATTGCATGACATGTAACCGTGTCCCCACATAGCCCTAAACCAAAGTTCTAGTGAGTCTATCATTAGGAAGTAACTCCTTACACCAAAACCTACACTAAGCAAGTGATATCAAAGAGCTACTCTAAAATAAGTGTTTCTGTACAAAGCAAGCCCTCACACCCTCTGCAACATAAATATACTATCTCCAAGACTTTGCAAAAACAAAGAAATTGAAACAGCTGATATTAAATACTCCAGATGCTGCCAATTCCCTGGGCTAACCTGATATTTAAGTTGGCAAGTAAACAATAGAATGATATTGCTCAGTGACTGAGCCCTGGATGTCCAGCAGCAGATGGCTACTACAGTGTAACTCCATTAATGCAGATTCACTGAACAGTTCCATGATCAAGTGTCCTGTTATTGCTGAAACTAGAAAACAGACATTCTGTTTCTTTTAATGGTCTTTGCATGTGAGTTAATCATAGAGATCCTTGTCACTCAAGGTATGAAATGGTAAAAGAGCAAACATTTATAATATCAGATTGTAAAAATTAATAAAATTATTGTTTTCCAAATTTTGGACATGTTATTTACAAGTAACATAAGTTTTATTAGAAGGAATATTGTAATATCTACTAGGATACCTGTGTCTAGGCTCTGGATGAGCAAACTACATAAACTCAACAGTTAGTAAACTCTTAACAACTGTATTGTCTATATTATTTTATTAAAAAATCAAGAGGTATGATTATAATACTCCAGATTATATATCAAAAAGGCCATTGAATATACTAAAACAGGTCTGTTTGTAACATTTATTCCTTCTTTTCTGCCAGGTTTTCTCCCTGTTGCTGTTCTGATATCATTTCATGGCTATGAAATTGAATCCATTTTGTCTCATGGAAATACCAGTTATGAGATGAACTCAAAAATTATTACTGCAACAATTTCAAGCAAAATCAAGAATGATCTCAGTCATCCAGTTATTTTTACATTTCTTAGAAACAAGGTGTGTATTCAATCAGATATAATACTATTCACTTGTATCCAATGGCGTGAGCATATGCGTTTATGATCAGAGATGTCAGATCATATGAAGAAACAGCAAATTCAATTACTTTGAGTAAACTTTCAAATATTCTGTTCAGACATGCCATTTAATCGTAACTATGAGGTAAATCCCTTTAATGTGTGATATAAGTCTCACAAAGGTACTCTGGGGCAGTGACTTGATGTCATAAGGGGAGTGAATTGGTCCTAGAAATGAAGGAGAGGGCTAATGGTTGGCAATCACAGGAGTACCTCGATAAAAATGTAATATCTGTACTCAAATTAATGTTATCTGATGTATTTATTTGTTTAGGTCTTCACTCACAAAAAGCACATTTAGTTACCATGGCCACTAAATTATTAATTGTATAACTTTGGAATACAGAGGTTCTAAACCTATAAAGTTAATAATTTAGTAACCGTGATAACTGAAACTTTTTTGTGTCAGCACTTTAGAAATTTTCATTATGTTAATTACTAATTGTTCTAGGAGCTGCCTGCTGACTGTCAACTATAAGGCCTCTCTTTCAGTTCCAGTGTCTAGTTATTTACCTTATGGCACCAGGTTGCCATACCGCATTGCCATTTGGGAGGCTTAGGGTCACACATAAAATAGATTAACCTTGTGGTTATGATTTTGACATACCTAAATCCACCAAATGTAAACCTCTGCACATACCTACCAATAAAGAGATGAGTTAACTATTTCTAATGAATAATGCCACCAGTCCATGTGATTAGGCGAATTCTGAACTACAGGAGAAATTTTTGTAACTGTATTACTGTATTCCTTCTAGTGATATGCATTATCAAACTACATGATAAATCTCATTGCATGAATTACTAGTAAAAATACAATTCATATAATTTTCTAAGGTTCATAGGTGAATACTAGACTAATGACCACTGAGGCCTTTATAAACCTAGCCATGCAACCCAAATGCATCCCACAAGTTATTTTGCATTAGAGGTTATTTTATGGAGTGTGTCTTAGAGCAGGATTTAATGGCTGCCTCTGACCATCAGCAACATAGATCTCATGCCAAGGTGGGTTTTGGATTTCCCATCCACTGGTCCAGATTGCATTTGAATAGGGTTAGGGAAGGGCTCTGCTTCACATGGGTGGGAAGCGTATTCCAGAGTTTTAAGCTGTGGCTTTGACACCAGTCATTTGCCTGTGTTAAAAAAAATGATTCAGTCCCAGTACCTTTTGCACTTATGCACAGCTCTTATATTTAGCAGTGAATTAGCTCTCTGCATTAACTCTAGAAGTAGAACAGTTGTATACAGCTGCACAGTTTAACCACAAGTGTGTATTGGCAATCTGAACTATCAGAGGGAGTTTGGCATAATGGTCAAGATATTTGTCTTACAGACATATTTGATTCTCATGAGATAATTGGCTGCACTTGAATCTATGTACCTATTTATAATTGGTGTTTGGCTTAGGGGTTAAAGTTTTTACCTTATAGATATAAGGTACAAGGGAACCTATTTATAATTAGTGTTTTGCATAGTGGTTAAAGTGTTTACCTTAGAGATATAAGGCACAAGGTTCAGTTCTCACCTTAAGAAACATGTGAAGGCTTAAAAAATAAGACCCTTGGGATTATTAGCATAGTAATTACCTGTGAAGCTATTATAAATAAGTAGACTGGACCATTACAATCCATCTTGTAAGAACAGGTTGGCATAATGGTTTAGGTGTTTACCTTACAAACACAAAGTGCTCAGTTTGATTCTCACATGGGGTAACTGGCTAGGCTTAAAATGGTCCCCAAGGACAATTAGCCTAGTAATAATCTACGAACCTGTGTTCATAAATGGCTTGTGCAGCTGCTCGGTTAAATAAGGAAGAATTTGTCAAAGTGCTGGTATATTTCTTTTGCACTATAAGCTTGCATTTATACTGCAGTATTGCAGTTGTACATCTTATTGTGCTGAAGTTATATTACTGTTGTATAGACAAGTACTCAATGCACAGAAATACGGTCCTTGCTTGTGTAGCACATTTTGGAGTAGAGTGTTCACTAATTGGTGGAACTATCACTTTCTGCAAAACTGCAGCAACTCTAGATTTATTACATTAAGGTGACTGCTGCTGGTATAAATCTCAGTGTAATGGATGAATTTCCCCTGCAAAAAAGTTTGATTTTCTGTGTGCTATATGCATTTTCACTGAGTTGTTACTTTCACTTTCTAGGGTGCAATGCCCTGCAGTCTTCCTCATGTTGCCTACCAGAACTGGCCTTTATTTGCCACTGTATGACTGGCCTGGACCAAATCCTCATATTTCCTTTCAATTGGTTTTATCTGTCTTATATACATTTTATTTTAGAAACCAGAATATTAACATTGCTGTTGTCTATAACATTTTTGAAGGTTATTTTCCCTTGTGAAAAATGAAAAAGTTTGTAACATACTCCAGCTGGCTGTGTGAAAATCCAAGCCACCCCAAGTGGAGATCAAGTATTTGTGGTGATCTTCTTCCTGCAGCTCCTCACATTTCTTCCTCACATTTTGTCTGATCTTTATCAAAAACTCATTATGTCTTTAAAAATTCTTGTCTGTCAATACACAAAATTCATATTTACTTTGTATTATGCTTTTAAATCATCTGTATTATTAGGTGAAGGGTAATAAAAGACACATTCCTGGTGCAAAAAACAAAAATGAAGTAAAACAAAATATAAACAATATGGTTTGTAAAGATCTGGTTGACTTTGGGTTCCTATTTGAAGTCGAGACCACTGTAGGATCAATTACTTTTGATGGCTATTTCAGGTCTTTTTATAGGACAACAAACCAAATGAAGTTAGTTTTGTGACTGTAAAAACTTCAGTGTTACTGAATTCCAGTGTAGTAGAGTCTAACCAAAATAAAGTCAGCAAATTTAAGACAAATGTGAGGAAATATCGGTGAGAGGCCCATAATTTACATTAGTGCCCAAAGGTTGTCATATTAGAATACAGATTTTTTAAAATTCTGTAGCCATGGTGTGCCATGTTTTGCCTTTATCATAAAACAGGATGGCATAGCCAAGTAACATCCCCTTCCATGAAGAACTGAAATACAACTTTTGTTCAGTAAATTAAAGAAACTTAACACCTCAGCTGTCACCTTCTCAAGGTTACATAATACAAATGCAAAGCATTTATAAAATACAATTCCTGCAGTTAAAAGCAACAAATCACAGTGCATTCCATGAAAACATGACCCTTAATGCACTAATGGGCATTTATTGAAATACACTGTTATTGGCTGTTGGAAGTGTATTTAGTAAGCATTTGAAGTCATTTGTAGCATATAACGTCAAGACAATGATGACTGAGGTGTTAGTTTGTTATTTTAATTTATTAAATTGAAGTCATGTTTTACTTCTTCATGGAAAAGGTTGTTATTTGGCTGTGCAGTTTAGAACTATTTAATTATATTAACAATGTAAGGGGAGTTTGTATATCAGTTTAGTTTTTTTTAACAATCCATTTTTTTGGAGTTTACCCCATTTTCCAGTACTTATAGTAATCATGAAGAACAGAGATTTTAGTCAGCTTTTATGGCTGGTGTTATTGATTCATACAGTATTTTGAATTCAAAGGGGACTGATTCATACCCCTCAATCTCTTAAGCAAGAAATCTGGACAGAGCCACAATTAATAGGGGAACAAGGGCCAAAAAATAGGGAACATTTTTAAATATTGCTCTTACAAACTTAGGAAGTTGATAGAATAGCAGGTTTTGCTTTAACATGAATTTTCTGAAGGGTATAAAATCTGAAACTCAAATATTAGTCGTTAATTTCTGTTTTCAATCTTTAATGACTTGCCAATAATTTTCCAGAAAACCACAAGTTTATTAAAAATGAACTAAAATATGAGACAAAAAATCTGGACATTCTGCAAAAATCTGTACGGTTGAGAGGTATGGCACTGGCAGCAGCAGAAAATACACGATTAATGCAACACTCTCAAATGCTATACAAAAGTATAATTATAGTTTGGTAGTCCATAGGTGTAATTCTTCTTCACTAATGTTGTCTTTATCAAATTATTCCTTTGGGGTTAAGGATTTCTATTAAACCATAATTTTAGTTTAGTCTAGATTCTGCAGATTTGAAAAAAAAAACAATGTGTGAAGGCTGCACTGAACTGTTCTCTGTAATTAGCACTTAGTTTGTTCTACTTGGATGATAACAGGCAAACACATATTTGCAGTGTAAAAGTGATGTGTGTACAGAATACTGTTTAAAAATCACATTGTTCAACATCTCAAAAACATCTCCAGGGTGTGTTTTAGGCCTGAAGCAGTTTGAAGCAAAGATTATTAAACAGACAGGCAAAAACTGCTTGGTGACATAGATTCTTCATGGACGCAAGAAATTATGGAAGGAGATGAGGACTGACATCTTGTGGTCTTGGGCAAAATGAAACTGACAGAGCTGTCTCAACAGTAGCGATATCAGAAACCAAAAAAAAGAAGAAGAACAAACTGCCATGAACTGCCAAGGATATGAGAATTTCTAATTACTATCAAACAAAACATCACTAATCCAATGCATAAATCAACATACACAGAGGTTTTCTCAAAAAACTTACCAAAACACCAAAGATCTCCTAAACAAAAGGCTGCTAAAACTAACACAGTTCCCACAGCATGCAAGACACATAGCAACACCAGTGCCTCACCTACCAAGCCCTTAAGGCATAGCACTCAAAAACCAAATGTTATTGTTATTGGTGACTCCATAGTGAGATAGACAGATGTCCCACTCACCGAGTTAGATAAGGAAAACGTCATGGTCAGGTGCCTGTCCAGTGCCAGGATTCATCAGATCAAGCATGCACTTAGATCTCTTGGCAAAACGTACCATTGTGACTCTCTCATAGCTCATGTTGGAATAAATGACCTGAGACATACCTCACTGGACTATATGAAGAGAGACATGATAGAGCTCTCCAAGTAAGTGTCCCAAGCAGGCATGTCCCTAGCCTTGAGCAGCATATTACCTTCACCTAGAATGATGCCACAGTATAAACAAAAAAATGACTGATTTCAATAATTGGCTTAGTTTTTGGTATCATTCAAAGGAGATCCAGTTTCTGTCAGCCTGTGATGACATCATTGACAAATGTTGATGTTTTGCCAGAGATAGTTTGCACTTGTCACCATTAGGGTTTTGGTTGCTGGCAAAGGGTCTTGCCTCCCCCATAGTGCCTTTTTAGGCAAGGTCTCAAAAACAATATTGCTGACATTAAAATTGCAAACCATAACAAAATAAGGGTTATGCTGCTAAATGCTAGGAGCTGAAACCAAAAACTGCACACCATGAAAACACTTCTGTCACTGGAGGATGTAGATTTTTGTACAGTCACAGAAGCCATGTTCAAGGCCTCAGAGAGTCACCAGGCCTTGCAGGGCTACAATGCTTTCCACACCTATAGACCACAAAATGAACATGTGAAAACCAAAGGAGGCAGTGTTTCTATCTATATTACAGATAAATTCACCTGCTGACTAGTTAGCCTGGACAACTCCATGGAGTTACTCCAAGTTCAGATTACGTGGGTAAGACCCCCATTTAAGTTATAGCTAGTCATAAATCTCTCTCCATTGATGATGATGCTCACAAGGTCTACCTGACCAAACTGGAGTCAATCCAAATATTACCAAACCCTCTGGTCATGGGGATTTCCATTATCTCACCATCATCTGGGAAAACTACTCCAGCCATAAGTCACAAGTGCAAAAGTTCCTTGACTTTGTTAACTCAAATGCCTTGGAACCAATTGTTCAAACCCCAACAAGAGGAACAAACATACTTGATCTGGCCTTCACTAACATGACAAACAGATGCACCACCATCTGACCACAAATCAGTTGCCTTCAAACTGGCACTAACAGCAGAACTCACAAAGGGTGAAGTCAGACTACACAACTTCACCAAAGCAAACTATAGCCACTCAGGGTAATGTATACATGCATTTCAAAACCCACCTCCAGCTGCAAGTGCTAACTACACCAAAGCTTACACTCAAGCCTTGTACAATCACTTGTATAAATGTATAGACTCAGCTGCTCCATAAAGAATCAAATCCAGAGCCCCAAGTAAAAAAAAAGTCACCCTGGTGGGCATCCAGCATCAACAAACTTTACAACAAACTCAAAAAGTTGTCTAAGAAAACTAAGGTGAGGCCCCAACAATGGAAAAACACCCACCTCAGCCTCAACAGGCAAATAACACAACATGTCAAATACTCTAAGATTAACTTTGAGGAAAAACTTAGCAATCACAGCCAAAGATAATCAAAACCTTTTACTGCCACGTACTTAGCCTAAAAGGTAGGACCCAAGCATATGCCAAACTAGTGACTAATGGTATCACACACACATTGATCCTGCAGAGATATCAAACCTGCTAGCAGACAGATTTCATGAACATTTCACTCTCTTATCCCTTCCAAACTTATCACAAACCTTGTTGACAACTCCCCCCCCCCACCATACATATCTGAAGAGCAGGTCATTAAAGCCTTGTCTAAGGCAAAAAAAGCCTCAGTGGACCAGATGATATCCCAGGCTATCTTCTAAACAAACTAAAACAAGAACTAGCATCACCATTAAGAACTCTGTTCAACCATAGCCTAATCACTGGCTTTGCTCCTGAGGAATGGAGAGCAGCAACATTCATTCCCCTCCACAAAGGCGGCTTAGTAACAGACCCTTATAGAATTATAGATACATAAGTCTGACCAGTGTCATCTGTAAAGCTATGGAACATATCATGATGGACCTCACAAATAAAGATATAGGAGATCTCAAAACTCTGGCACTGACCCAATTTGGCTTTATCAAGTGCAGATTCTGCATGTTAAACCTGGTGGAATTCATTCTTTGAAAATGTAACCAGGGCAATTGATGGGGGCAGATTTGTGCACACAATGTACCTTTACTTGGCAAGAGCTTTTGACACAATCCCACACTCAGGCATTACCAATAAATTTATTAAACTGAATGTAAACCTCTGTGTTGTGAGATGGGTTGCCAAATGGCTCACAATGTGGTCACACTATCGAAGTGGGTGACTCCACATCAACCAGGAGACCTATTACCAGCAGGGTGCCACAAGGGTCAGTGCTGGGCCCCCTACTGTTTGGTATATACTTCTCAGAAGTTCAGGCCAAATCTAAGGGGCTGTGGATGAACAAGTTTGCAGATGACTGCAAATTGAGTGCAATTATTGAACCATCAGAATACTTCAGGAGGTCCTTAACTTTGACCACCATGTGTCTGCTGTAGTAAGAAAGGCTTACTGCCTAGCACACTTGATTAGCAAAAGCATCACCTCTAGAGCAAAGGAGGTTATAACCCCTCTGTACTCATCATTAATCAGGCCCATAATTGAGTAAAATGCCCCTTTTGGCATGTATTGTACAAAGTATCTGCAGCAATTGGAGAGACCTAAGAGGCTTCGAACTAACAAGATCAAGGGACTCCAGTGCTTGCCTTACACAGACCAACTAATGTCCCTGTCACTGTACTCAGTATCATACAGACTTCTTAGGGGACACATGCCTGGCTTGCAGAGCAATCTCCGACCCAAACCTAATGAATTTGCTGCACATCCATAAATCAAATGAGACTAGAGCTACCCATTCCAGGGAGCTAAATATGGCCTGTGACTTGAATAGAACATTCTGGAGGGACAGCTTTATCTCCCAGCAACTGCAATATCTTTGGAATAGGCTGCCAATTCATGTGAAGAGAGCACCTCTATGACAATGCTCAAATGGAACCTGGATGAGTGGATGGTGCACTGTAAATTCTCACCAGGGATAGTGCCCAGAACCCTCCTGGACATGGGCAGATTACTAAAAATAGTCCTGGGTATTGACTAGAGTATCTCTGGTATTACATTGGGATTAAACAGCTACGCTTGAAATGACCTCTGGGTCGATAGCTTAGCAACCTCCTATGATCTTAAAGACATATTATTCACAAAAAAATCTGTGTTGGCTGATTCCTGTATTGCCAAACTGCAATTCTGTGAGTGTCTTTGTTATAGATATCATGGTACAGGGCAGATCAGGAAATGTATCATTTTCCTCATTGTAGTGCAATCTCAGAGTTGAAATATATAATTTGCACGGGGTGTGGGGAGTGCAGGGGGGCGATGTGCAGTACTGAAATGCATACATTTGTACGGCTGGAAAGCAGGCAAGTAACTGGCAACAGGTATAAAGAAATGAAACACATTGAAAATGCCAAATTTGATATCGTTTGTTATATAGTTTGACATTTTCAGCTAATTAATATACAGACCTACAGCATTTTCGCTCAGTATTTTGACTACAATTTGTTCTGACATTCAGAATTGTGATAGTAAATATATTTATCTTGCTCTCTCTCTCTCTCTCTCTCTCTCTCTCTCTCTCTCTCTCTCTATATATATATATATATATATATATATATACACACACACACACACACACACACACACACACACAGATATATAAATATATGTTGATATATATATATATATATATATATATATATATATATATATATATATATTATATATATGTTACTGTTGTGAAACCAGCTTTCCTGAGCAGATCTCTGTTGATATGCAGATGTGGGTAACAACCACTGTCCTCACCACATTTGTTTATTCCAGTGCTGATGTCTGTTTCATAATCATCCCCAGGAATGGAGAGGAGCATTCCTCATCTGGTGTTAAAGGAATACTTGTTGGAAGCATGGAGTACAGTTACAGGCAACTGCAATCTGCTTTCTCTTGGATTTTCCATGTGCTACCATATCGTTGGCCTTCTTCTTGCCCTGTGTTAATGGTCAGCTCCCTCCACCATCAGCATGTATATCAACTACTTGGTTCCACGCCTTTTACCTCTCAGCTTGTTTTGGTCCCCCTTTTCCAAAAAGGCATTTGTCATATGTTGTCATAAGGACTGCCATGAGGATACAGTTCACCTAATGGTTGAAGTTGTGCTTTCTATGGCTGGATCACTGCTGTTGCATTATTCATTTGCCTAAAACAACATGGCAAAATCATACTGAAGTTTTTGTTCCATTTGTCAGCCAAACACAGCAATGACAACACACCTGCTTTAATCACAAATAAATCAAAGATATGAGGACAAAGACATGCATCTTGATACAGCACTCATATTCATATACACACCTAGTGTGAGTCCAAACTCAATCAAATTTATATTGTAATAACATGTATAGCATCAAAAATAAGATCAGATAACATTACACTGCCATTGCTAACAGACTTTTATCCCTTCCCAACCAGTTTTCTGTATTTATACTGATACTTTTCAGAAATCCTCCATATGAATAATGCCATTTTTTATGAGTCACTGTCAGACATCCACCAGGAAAGCAGCATATATTCTGGCACAGTACATTGGTGAAAATGCAGTACATCAGACATCAATCACTTTAAAAGTATGTACTTCTAACCTGGGTAGCGTAATCAATAAGTATCTCCAAAATAATAAAATAACTTTTACGTTGCACCTATTTCCTATTTAATTTTAGTGCTGCTGTCTTAAATTCCCATTTATAATTGACACTGACATCATGAATGAATACATGGATCATTTGCATTATGTAATGCTGGTGATCTTCAAAAATCCCTATGATTAATAAAAGGAAAATGGAGTCATATCTCCTCGAATCTGCATGTTCATGAATTGTGATTAGTGGACATCCTGCATACCGTGATACACCTTATTACCTCAAATCAGTCAAAACAATATAAATTCCTAAAGACATATACAGTGACATATCACTATGTAGGAAAGCAAAAAAAAAGTTATACATAGAAATGATTTACATTGATGCAGTACTGAAAATAGCATGCTTAATGAAAGGATTTATACATGTAGTTCAGATCATGGTTTAAAGGGGACCTAGGCAGGGTAATGGACCAGGGTCCCCACACCAGCCATTCCAGTATCCCATTACTTGACTGTCTCTCCCCATTTACCATGACCACTGTTCAAACACATCATCTTGCAAACTATTTTCTTTGTTTTTATAATAATTACAGAAATTTGGATTTAATTTAAAGCATTTCTTCAAAATTTTGAGCACAGTTATTGATAGCCATTTGCTAAAGAAAACAGTTTGCATGAGCAGCAGTAAACTCCACTTCCCTTGAAACTAACATTCATTGAAAATGGATTTGGCCAGTGGTGGATTAAATATGACTTGGGCCCAAGGCTGTTTTCAACCATGACCCCTGCACATATTTTTAGGACTGTGCATAAGTGCATGATTTAGTTCACATTCCTGATTCTTCTTTAATATAGCAGCATTGTTTAACCAATTACATCCAAGTGATGCCTCCAGGTGCATCTGCAGTTAATTCCTAATGATGCCTCTAGGTGTCAAATGTTGTCTGTTCATATTTGCATCAATAATTCCAAAACCATGCTATATACAATATTTTAAAAGATTCCCCCATGGATTTAATAAACTCTGTGTAGGAATAGCTCTGTCTGCAGTGACATAGATCACAGCTCTGGCCCCTGAATAACCCGAGCAATGGTCAGCTCACATATGACTGCTAAGCTTGTTGTCTGTTGTACAATACTGACAGTAAGAACTGGTAGATACAGACAGTATATGACATCATGTACTGTCAGTGAGCCCCTGTGAATGTCATACAGGCTTAGTTCAAAGATTGTATATGTGTCCCTCACCATTAATGAGGTACTCTGGCTAGGTCACTGTGTACTCCACACCTGGAACTCATTGCCTGACACCATTGGCTAGCATATGTGGTGACCACCTACAGCAGAACAGCAGGTTATAGTTACTAGTAGTGGGGGACACTGACTCTGGCTCAGCGGCAGTGCATACATATTGAGCATGCAATGTAAGGGAATGCATAAAGTACCAGATATTCATGTACCATTACTGTGTTGCCAGTGGTTTGCCATGTCACAGACACATTCCCCAAACTCTGGGGACAACCATCCTGTATTGTCCAACTGGTGTTTGGAAATACACAATTGTGTGGCAGGGAGTCTGCATCTGTGAGGCACATGTCCACATTCTGCAAAAATCCATGTACTGCAGATGTGAGACAGCTCCATGGAGGACACACTACACCACATATCCACTGCTCTCAGTTATTGTGTAGCACAGATGTTGTTGGAATGTCCACATAAACTTGTAGTACCACTCTCATATTTTGTGGATGTAGGCTGGATGACATGGTACTAACATGCTGCCCATAGAGGACACCCAGCAGTCAATGACAGTAATGGGTGTGGACACATACCAGCACAGTGTGTCACACCACTCAGGCCTATCTGCTACTCCCGGTGCCATATCATGTTACTAGGCTATGGGCCCTGAGCAGCCATATGCCCAGGCCAGATGTTAGCCCATGTGTATGCAAGGCAGCGCCTGATGCCCCCATCCAACAAGGACACAGCCTGTATCCCAAGGATGTATGTGCAGTTAACCATGCAGTTATCCAAGCTATACCTGCAAAGATGTAAATAGTTACACTGCCTGATGTTAACAGGGTAGCCATTCCACCATAGGCTGATTGTGCAGGACACACATCTGAACTGCCAACAAGGCCACTTCATGTCACACACCAGGCTGAGGGTGTGTGTGTGTGTGTGCGTGTGTGTGTGTGTGTGTGTGTGTGTGTGTGTGTGTGTGTGTGTGTGTTTGTGCGCGTGTGTGTGTGTTAACAAAGTGGAACATGACTTGCAGTTTTGCAGCAGTCCCAGCAATCCAGAGTCTGTGAGTGCCTTGCATGCCACACTGAGGTCACCCATGAGGATTATGTATGAAACCTGGTAGAGGTTTGGCCTTATGGCCTATCGCTGTGAGGTACATGTGTGATGGCCTGGTATTCCATGTTGGGGAACCTCTGCGATGTCCCCAACTGCTACACATGCTGCGTGATGTGAATGACAAACAGTGATTTATAGACATTAAGGGTCCTTAGTGGGGGGGGGTGCAGGAATGTGTATACCCCATGTCCCGAGATGACATACCCTTATGTATGACATGGGCCATGTAGAAGGTTTATCTTACAATGGAAGCAACATTGTGTTGACATGTCATGTTGCCAAAGAGTTATGTTCACAGCACACTCATGACTAATTGCATGTCTAGGATGCCGTTTGTACTCTCATAATATGTGGTGATGTCACTCTCTCCGTAGGGGTTCACACTACATGTACTGTTATGTGGCCTGAAGCCATGTGGCTGGCAGTGGTCATGTATCTGTGTGAGACCCACCTAGGCAGATGTCCACATCAGAGGGAATCTGGTAATGGCACATGATGGTTACTTTGCCATGGAGGATAACACTGTAGGGGTGTGGCAGTGTTAACCTGTGTTGTGTAATGTCAACTGCAATGCACCTTTACCTCATGTGGGGGTAGCTTCTGGTCACACCAAGGTGTTCCTACATCCACTGATGATGGCTTACTGGCCATCTGTGTGCTGGCATGGGTACGTCTTACAAAGTATGCTAGAGTTGTTCAGCTGGCACAGGTTCAGGGTATAGAACCAACTCCGAATACAGTTGATGAGGTCCATATAGGCAGAATAGGCTTCCTGGTCACATGAGGTGTCTGGTAGCTAGTTGTGAGTTCAATAGGTTTGTGCTGGGAATGCTGAACTGCCCCTGCAGTGTCCCCTGTGCATCTTAACTGCCTGTACAGCGTGGAGGTAGGTATGTGTCTAATTTATATGGAAACCCCATGTCCCATGGCATTACTGGCTACACTTTGGCTTCTGCATGTAGGATAGGATGGTTGGCCATGTAAGGCTGGGGTGCTGTCTGCACATTTGAACCATAGTCTGTGTGACTGCACAGATGTTTGCAGTTCTCAGGGTTAGGAATGCTTGCAGTGAGTGTAAAGTTATGTCTACACATCTAGCATTTAGCAGCATGCTCTTCAATGTGTGCTACCCTGATACTTGTATGCTAGTAGTGATAACTTCACCAGTGTTACTCATGGAGTCACTATGGGGCTGGCGGGAAACATTGTCAGATGCATGAAGACTTGTGAAGACAAATGGAGGCCACCTCTCAAAGAGCATCGTGGTCTGTTTAACACATCACCCCCAACTCACAGGTACTGGAACCCCTGGAATATCACAGGAGAAATGTGGATATGTTAAGGGCAATCATTCCCTGATCGTGTTGCCGCATCTGTCTGGGTGACATCATAATGCTGCATAAGGCTATGGACATACCTGCCTGGGACACATAATCTGTGTGCACACTCATGTCTCACTGCATACAGTCCAGCGATGTACATGTCAGGTCAGGTCAGGCACACCGACATGTACTTTGATAGACCCATGACAGTACCAGTTGGTGATTAACATCAGTGTGTATGCAGTATGGCAGAGTCTGTCACCTGACACAAAAGTAACTGTGACCATCCACATACACAGCCTGGTCAGAGGCACACCAATGTGCCTCCACTGGAGTCCCCTATGTGTAACATGTTTGACATGGGCTGATGCCTATGTGGCTGTGGAACACAGGTGTGTGGCCATGTATGTTATGTGCTGTTTATGGCTGTGGCATTCATATGTGACTTTGCCTCAAGCATCCCCTTTGTTTGTAGATGCGCATGCTGAGGATCACTGTAGATATTTGTGTGTGTGTTATGTAGGTGTGTGAGGTGTGCTGATTGTGTTGACAACCTGTTTGGGGACAGATATGCAGCACTGACAGGCAGAGAGCATGGACTGCAGGTTCCTATAGTCATTCCAACTCTCACACATTGTGTTACTTGATGGTGTTTGTAGATGGCTGTCCATCTGTGTACATGAGGCAGGTGCTACATGGTGCCAGGACCCCAATATCAAGCACACTCACTGGGGAAACTGTAGGAAATTGTCCAGCCATATACTCCAGAATCTAACAGAGGAAGGCCAGGGAGACCTGAGGGCTGGGCTTACAGACCAGGTGATGACTAATACAGTAGGAGGCTGACACCAAAGCAGGCCTTGTAGGCAGCCTATGACGAAGCAGTAATAGATGCAACAGTTACATGCAGTGCAACACCTCATAGCACATGCAGCAAGTAGCATGAAACATTAGGATCAGGGGAGCAATACATGCTGTAATGGCAGTATGTTGCCGATACCCACAGACATACTGTACTGGTAGATGGCTGGGGTATGGTGTGGGGGTTAATGGTGGATAGTGCTGGCAATAGTGTATGTGCAGGGTCTGTACATAATGGTGAGCAGTGTATGCAGTCTTGCAATGCATTCCCCTGTTCATGTCTTTCAGGTGGGATGTACAGAAGATGCAACCCCCCTTCTTAGAGGCTGAGACAGCAGTGATCATCAATGCCCTGAGACTCCATCACCGGGTTCTGTTGGGAAGGAGCCACCAAAACCTGCAACAGCTGCCCTATGGGCAGAACTGGTAGCAACAGTCAATAATGTGGGCCACTGGCACAGTATGTATGAACAGTCTGACACCATGCCACAGATCTCATACACCATGCATGGCAAAGGGCTGCAGCTGTGGCCAGGGACATGCCAGAAGAGGTGGAGGGCCTGCTACACAAACACCACTCTCAGGAACTGGAAGTTTCTGGCAAACCTTTCATCAGCCACCAGCTCACAGGAAAGCATCAGTACATATGTTGTGTTGGTGGGTGGCACAGAGTCTACAGCCGAGGAGCATCCTGGTAAGCCTCACTTGGTCATCATGTTACTACTGTAGCATTCATAGTAACAGCCTCTGTATACATGTACTCATATATCAGGTCAATCTGCATCTGTAGTTGGGGATTTTGTAATGCACACATGTGCACACATATTGTAAATGTCAGCAATGTGGTTAGTATCACAGCTTGCACTGCACATGCTTATAAATGCACATATTATCCTGTGCCAGTGCCATATGTGTGTGTGCTGACAACACCTCTCCCCCACAACTCCATAGGTACTTCTGGTGTGGCTGGGGAACATCAACCTGTAGCCGGTGAGTGTGAACTATCATATTATGGGTCACCTATACCCTAGGCATGTTAGGGGCTGTCAGTTTGCCATGCACACAACTGTTAAGCATAACCATATTGCAATATGGTCCATGTGCACTTGTGGTGGGGTTCACTGCAGTGTATCACATTGGTAATTACATTAGCATATTTGTAGAAGTTGTAACATATTCCCACATAGTTTGGTAAAGGAGTAGCACTGTGCTATACAGGGGGGTGCATTACTATTGTGTGCACAGGTGCACTCTGTGTTAGGTGGAGGTCCATCACATACTCCAACTTCTCATGTATCTCACAGTTGTATAGTACCAGCAACATTAACTGGACATTGTTGCACCACATGTTGAGGCCTGTCCAGAGTGTGTCTGCTGTGGCACCTTACGTGTGTGTGTGTGTGTGTGTGTGTGTGTGTGTGTGTGTGTGTGTGTGGATCATCAAACATTATAGTGCAGGAATTAATGTAGTCATGTTGTCTTCCCCTCACAGGAGACCATAGGAAGTGGAATGTATCCCCCTCACAACCTGATGTCAGTGTCTCATTGGACACTGATGATGATGGTGGCCATTGTGAGGCACAGGTGGGGTTTTTGGGAGCTGACTTTGTCCCGGTGGTTGACATCCCACTTCCAAACCCAATGTCCCCACACATGGTCAGTATCCCCACACATACCCAGTCCCTAGCTCCCACAGGTATTGGGCAGTCAGATGGTGGTGGCAACGAACAGGGTAGTGTGGTGACTATGGTATCTGAGACTGTAGACACTAGCCATCGTCAGACAGCTGGCAAGGTCCCACACAGGCAGACTGACAGGGGTGCTCAAAGGAGGACTTCTGCCCATCAAGCCCCTATCAGATGTGTTACAGCATGTGTCACCTGAAGCATGTTTCATTCTGTCATGGAAGCACAGGCATGTTGTGAACGATATACCAGACAGATGCTCAGGGTCATGGATGCAACACTGCCTGACATGCATGACAACCTCCCCGGCATTGGTGATGCATTACGTCATTTTGCAGATGTAGTGGATAGACGGTGGGGTGAGACATTGTCTGTCCTAAACTGTGCAGTGTCTGTACTTGAATATATGGTGGGAGTAGGGCGTCAACACATGGACATAGGTCAGCAACAACAACAGCTGAGAGCCCATGTGGCTGTCCACAGTCACAGTTTCATAGTGGCAGTACCACCAGCAGTACTGAAGGGAGGGTGCTGTCCACACCACAACATGGCAGGCCATGGGCACATGGTCCTGGGTGGTCCAATAAGGGACACAGACCCAGCAGACACCAGCCACCAGCATCTAGCCCTGGGCATGGTTGGGCCAGTGCCACTCCTGGTGGAACCAGTTCCCGTGTTAATTGTTGGAGATGGTGAACTGTGCATTCTGCCATGTATGGTCCACAGCTGTTCAACATACCCTCATGTAGGGCTGGCACATGGCTTGACTGTGTACATGCACACACTCACACATCACTATCACATGCAGGTCACCACCAGACACACACAGCTCCTCTCCATGGCCCAGCTAACCAGCACTCCTCCAGACAGACACACATGATGTCAACTGTGTGGCACAGGCTAGGCCTTTGGCAGCCCCACACCACACCCTGTGCATGTGATGATACCTGTGCCACATCCCTATTTTCCATACTATCAATGCAGCGGCATGCTAATATGTGTCTGATGCACTGGGTGAACCTAGTACAGTTAATGGCATTTTGTAGTGTAGTGGTGTTATGCCCTGTATGGTGCTATCTGCTGCCAATTGTCATGGGCATGCAACAAAGTGTATGTACTTTTGTGCCATGATACTTTATTGCTGTTTGTACTGCTGACTGACTTTTGTCTCACATACCTTATTCTGTTTCTGTTCCAGGTGTCTGCATGTGTAAGTCGTGGTGAGCTGTGGCCATTACAGAAGCTGAAGATAGTGGGGTGGCAACACGGACATCTTTTCATTGCCAAGGCATGTGTGGAACAGTGTGTGAGGGGCAATGGGGGCAGACAGCATAACCTTGCATGCATACCCCTTGACACAGCAAGCTAGTCCTGATACATGTCACCTGGGTGTTCCTTACCATCGCAGTTTCATAGTTACAGAGGGGGTTTCTAGAGTACTGGACAAGGGCCCCTTATTTCACCCCCAACACAATCATCAGTCAGCACATATTGGCCATGGCATTGATGGACACATGTTGGAGCCCTTGAAAGATGTTTGTTTTTATTTCCCATCCACTCAACATTGAAGCAGTTGAAGAAAGTCTGCATGGTACTGTGTTTGCCATGTTTGGGGAGGGCAGCCTCTGGTTGACAAACCTGTCTCTCAGTCAACTTTTTATGCTGTGTCATATGTGATTCAGGCCTGTCGTGCCGGTAATGCGCACAGGGTTATACTCTAGTATATGTGGCAGCTGTTGAAGGGCTGATCACAACATTGACATTTAGGCATGCCACAGACAGCTGTGGGCAACCTAACCTATAACCACTTGGGAAGTACTGATTAGAGGCTGCCTGCATGGCACAGGTGTTGGGGGTCATGGATGACCTTTGTGGGTGTTACCATAGCCTTTACATTTTCTGCAGATGTCTACATAGGTGCATAGCAGACCGGCCATGCTGCTAATGTATTGTACTGACTGAGGACTATTCAGAGGTAATGTCCACCTTTTGTCTGGATGCAGTCCCTTTACCTATGTGGTGAACCACATACAAGCCTTTTCTGACCACTGCCACTACTTGTTGCCTGAATGCAACATTGTTACCATGCTGAGTACCCAGGTCTGTCATCTCAGTGTGTGTGTTTATGGGGTTGCTGTTGATGTCTGAAATAGTGGGGTCATGTCCTTGCCATATGGTATGCTGACACTGTTGTCAGCATTCGACTTGAGGCCAGGACCTTGGCCCCATTCCATACCCACTGTATGGCCCATTGCTGTTGTTTGTGGCTCAAAAACAGACTGCACACTACTTACTTGACACAGTCTTAGGCAATGCCTACATATGTGTGTGGTGGCAGTTAGCATTCATGCCTAGATACATGTGGGTCATTGAGGGCAGCAGGTAGTCACAGGGCTTTCCATGTCTACATATTGAACACACATAGGCGACACAGATTGTGGTTGACACTGCATCAAATGTGGACTGTGGGACATGTCTTGTAGTAACATAACAGTTGGAAGGAAATACCATACCCACAGCAAGTGCAACACACAGGATGTCCTTTGGTTTGGTCATATGACAGTTTCTTTGTGTGACATTACCTTAGCTTATGCTATATGTCTTGACATTAAGATGCTTCTGATGTGCAATAACTGCTCTATGCAATTAGTAGACAACTTCATGAAATGTTTGTTGTCCTATACTCTGGGTACCTCTGCATTGTTTGAGCTGTTGTCACAGGTCACACCTTACTAAACATGGAGTGCAACCTGCAGGGTGGTACAAATGGTGGCCATGCCTCTCACCTCTACATATTCCTGCAGAATGTCCTGTTGTTTGCCACAATTTTTTTCTGTTTAGGATAACATTGTGGTTTTCTGGAAAATTGCTGGAAAATCATGAAGGACTAACATTAGAGATTAATGAAAGATATTGTCATGTTACAAGTCATACCCTTTGGAAAATGCATTCAGATGCACAACCTGTTCTGGTATCTACTTTCTATGCATGTCACAGCAATATGTGAAAGTTGTGCTCAATGTTTGACCCAATTTTCTGTATGGCTTTAACCAGATGTCTTTCTGTGAGGGGTTGAGAGGTATGCTGGTGGCCGTAACACAGTTAGACTGCTGCAAGGGGATATACATACATACACACAAACACACCCATGCATGACCTGCCCTTGTCACAGTAGAACTTCTACCTGCCTAGTTTTACATACGATAGTGTTATATACATAACACAAGCATGACAGAGCTACCATAGTTTTGCAGTATCTGCCACTACTATTCAGATGAGTGACAACTGCAGGGGCTGTTAGAATTGCCAGTGGGGCTTAACAGGCCCTTAACATGGTAGAACAATCTCAAACACACACACACACACACACACACACACACACACACACACACACACACACACACACACACACACACACACACACTGCTGCATGGGGACATGCATTAAAACACAAATGCACACAGAGTTGACACTTTTCCGATTAGAACACCTACCTATCTTGTTATGTACAATGCAGACCAACATAACTATTGCATGCAACACTGTGCCTTTGTGTCATAAAATGTGTAACTGTGCATCTAAGGTGGATGCTATCCTGGTAACCTACTCCAGTCCCATGTATAAATGCAGCAATACCATACATATGCTACCACAGTCTACTAACCCATTCATTTATTGTTAATAAGAGTGACCTACCTTGTGCCAGCAGCAGAGAGGACAGTGCTTCAGGGCTGACTGTGTCAGATGCAGGCAGTACATAGCTTATACATGGTAAGGTATAGGTAGCGCGATGTGGCTGGCATCCATTTTACTGTGTGTATGTGAGTCAGCAGGAGGTGTCAGTCCCTGGGCCCCTAACGTGTCAGTGTATGCGCTATGCATAGCCTCTTTGTCAAGGCCAGGGCTGGGCACACCTACATCTGCCTACAGGGACAGGCTCAGGGGGTTCCTCCTTTGAGTCCCCCTGTGCCTGTGGGGACCTTGGCAGTGGTGGGGGGCTGTGTCCCCCTTCTCTGTGATGTTCCTGCTGCAGCCGTTTCCACAGAATAATATTGTGTAGCATGACAGATACTATGAACATGTATGCACATATGGCTGGAGAGAACTGCAGAGCTCCACCAGATATGTCAAGGCACCAGAACCTTGACTTGAGCAGGCTAAACACACATTCTATGATGTTCCTAGTTTGTGCCTGTGCCTTATTATGAGATTCTTCAGTTGGTGTGTTTGCATTTCTGATGGGTGTCATCATCCACGGTTCTAGTGCTTAACCAGCATCCCCCACTAGATGCCCATATGAGATGTCACCCCTGGCAAATGCCTGGTACAGCTGTGATGCATGCCAGATATGGGAGTCGTGATAACTGCCAGGGCTGCCAGTACACACATTGAAGATAATGCCTTGGGCATTGCACATGACCTGGCAGTTGACGGAGTGATACCACTTGCAGTTGACATAGACTACCCTCCTCAATGGGTGGTGCTATTTAATAAATTTAGCTCATTTACATACACCTAATTGAATATACCCTGGATACTGCACTACACTAGAGCCTATGTCCTTGGCAACCACTATAACCTGGTATAGACTCTGGCTACTGGCCAGTATAATGGGAAACTTCAATATAGCTTTATATCTCATATTTTACTATTTTAATTTTTATTTTTCAACCTGTTATGTTTGCACGTCACTGCACACTGCTTAAACATGACGTTTAAAAAAAAGTAGTTTTCATTAACTCGATCAATTTTATAGGTTCATAGGTAGGTACTAGGCTATCTGCCCGAGGGCATTTATAAGCCTAGCCAGAGTGTGTCAGCTTTCACCACCCCATTGATTAATTAACTGAGCCTCTGTCAAAAAGAGCCAATGAAGTGATCCCAGGGGTGTATTTTCTGTTACCCATTCACCCGTCAAGGTTTCTCTTGAAGAGTGTTAGTGAGGGGCTGTGCCTAATGTAGTTAGGAATTTTGTTCCAAAGCATGGGGATTCCCTGTGACAGGAATCTATCCCTCCAGCATGTTCTATGTATTGTTGTGGTGAGGTTTAGCTCACTAGAGCGAGTGGCTCGCAGTGAATTGGATTTCTTTAGGTGGAGCATGTCCATCAATTCTGAGTTGGACATGGCTTTTTAAGTCAGGCAGAGATCACTTCTGAGTAAGTGATATGCGACTGAGTACAGCTGGAGTTTTTCCAGTCGGGCTGCATAGGACATATGTTTGAGGCCAGTAATCCTCTTGGTGCGGTACTTTTGTGGTCTTTCCAGCTGTTGGAAGTGTCTTGTGAGGTACATCCCAAATGGGGCATTGTACTCTATGATGGGTTTGATGAGTGACGAGTAGAGGGACACTATAACCTCTTTATTTCTAGATGCAAACCCTTTAGTAATTTAATGGCTACATAGAAGGATTTCCTAACTACGTTGGCAATATGATTGTCAAAGGAGAGATTGCTATCTACCTGGGTCCCCAGATCTCTTATTACCTCTTCTATATTAAGGGGGCTGCCACCTATGGGGTAATTCATGGGTGTTTTGTTTTTCCCAAACGGGATGACTATGCCTTTTTTGGCATTTAGCTTGAGACCATGACTTTGACACCAGGTGTCCGTCTCAGTAAGGCCCTTTTGGAGAATGTCCGTGTCAGCCGGAGAGTCAATTATGGCTCCCAGTTTGCAGTCATCGGTGAACTTGGTTAGCCATAGTCCTCCTATGTTTGCCTGTACTTCTGAGAAGTATATGCCGAACAGTAGGGGTCCCAGGACCGAGCCTTGTGGGACACCACTTATGACTGGTTTAGAGTCAGACCTGGAGCTCGCTATTCTTACCGTGTGAGTTCTGTCTGTAAGCCAGTTGGCAACCCATCTCGTGATGTAGGAGTTTATGTTCAGGCTGGTGAGTTTTTCTATAATTCCCGAGTGGGGAATGGTGTCAAATGCCTTGGCGAGGTCAAGGTAGGCTGTGTGAACTACCTTCCCCTCATCTATGGCCTTGGTGACTGTCTCGAAGAAGTCAACCAGGTTTAGTAGGCATGATCTGCCCTTAACAAAGCCAAACTGGGTCGGGTCAAGTGTTTGGAGGTTCTCAATGTCTTTGTTAATGAGTTCCATGATGATGTGCTCCATAGCCTTGCAGACCAGGCTAGTCAGGCTTATGGGGTGATAGTTACCAGGGTCAGTTGTGGCCCCTCCTTTGTGGAGTGGAATAACCGTTGCTGTGCACCATTCTATGGGCACATAGCCTGTGGAGAGGCTGAGGTTAAACAGTGTGTTTAGGTGGGGGGTTAGTTTGTGCCAGACGCAGCCTGGGACACCATCTGGCCCCATTGACGCTGTGCTTTTGGCTTTTGAAAGGGCTGTTTTCACCTATGCGTCTGTGATTTCCGGGATGCTACACTTTTCTGGTATTGTTGTGGGCCCTTTTGGGGGTGAGAGGGGCATGAAGTTTGCACTTAATCTATCTGCCAGGATGTTGGCAATATCAGTGGGTTCAGTATATTTTGTTATTTTGCACTAGCTCAGAGCATATCTGTAAGTTGCCACTTAAATTCTTGACATAGCTAAAGAAGGCTCTGTGGTTATCTTTCGAATCCTTGGCTAATTTTCTTTTGAAGTTAGCTTTGCAGGATTTTATGCGGGACCTTAGTTTATACTGATCAGGGATGTCTTTCCCTCTTGGGATTTGCTTTTCTTCTGAACTAGTTTCCTCTTTTGTGTTTGCATTTTACCTTAAATGAAGAAAAGACACTTCTTCCTCTCTTTCAGTGGTATTTATTACACATGTGTGGGAGCCTACTGGAAAGTACCAGGGAGACTCCCCAAACAAAGGAATGCATAAGCTTATATGCTGGTGATATTGCTGACAGTACAAAAATATAAACTAGACCAATTAAAATAATACAAAAGACAATTAACCAATCAGTGGTTTACCCATAGGCTTGAAGCAGTTCACATTACTACATCTTTAGGCAGAGAAAGAAAATTGGATACACTTCCATATAAGGCACATTTCCTGCTATCAGACAGGCTTTTGTTTTTCAGTACTTTTCCACTATTCACAGTTTACTTAATAGTCCATAGTACAGAGTTCAAATCAATACATACAGGTTCTCATATACTCATTCTCCTTTGAACACATGCTTTGACCATTCATATTCTACAATCCCCCATTTGATGCTGTGTAAGCATCACCATTTAGTCTATCATACATCTGCCCTAAATATAACATAACCATGTGGCTAGATCCTTCAACATTGTCACATATTTTTATTTCATCATCCATAACTGTAGGCATATAAAACTTTGGCACCTTTTTAGTAGTCTTGAAAGACATTCATTTTAAAATCAATGCTTTGATTAAAAACATAACAAGAAAAGCAATAAGAGCTAATACTGCGATTAATAGGATTAACTTTAAAAGTCCACCTCCCCAACCTGAGAACGGGTTAGTTAGCCATGCCCAAGTTGAGTTATCGGCCTCCTTGGCCTTAGAGAGTTTGGGGACTCTCTGAATGAGGTCGAGATGACTTTCAATTTCGTGCCGATTGTCAGGAAAAAATGTACAGCACTCCTCCTGGATTAAAGTGCAAGTTCTGCCTTTCGCCGCTAGGGTGAAATGGAGAGCCATACGGTTTTGGAGGACTACAGCTGTCATGGCAGTCAGTTCATCAGTCACTAGATCTAAGGCAGAAAATGTGGCATTGCTTAATACTTCAAGCAATTTAGACAGGATTCTTAGTTCCCAGATTGATTTTACTACTCCGTATGCTGGGATTATACCAGCCCATGATATGACGTCATCACCCAAGTCCATATGAGATAGTCCTTTGGTGCCAGCATGAGCTAAGTCATGATGATAAATCCATGATGCATCAATTTGGCCTAACTGATTGGTAGGCTTTTTAACCTCTTGCACGTTCCGAATTTTCCCTTGGGGTAAGGCAGATGTATGTCGGATGGCTGGGACTAGATAACCTAAGAAACAGCTACCAGACCAGTTCTCTGGTTGCCATTTATAGGCCCTTCTTCCGCATATAAAATAACAGTCTTGTACCAGGGTGTTAACATTTGAAGAATGGTCACTGCCTGTGGTTATGCCATGGAATATGGCAAGAAATACGATATTACAAGAACCAAATAATGAGGCATTTTTCAATATCGTCTGAATGGCATCAAATTAAACTCGACAGCCCGAGGCTAAGCATTTTCCTTCTGTATAATTGCACTGGTATTCCATTGTCATATTGCAGATACTTTGTCTCATTTTTCGAGTCCAGTGATGTTGACTTGAGTAATTCCGTCGGAAACACAGATTGCCATTGCGACAGAGAGAAAGTTGTAATGCAATAGATTTACTGGATGTAATGTTAGCAGTGTTGTCAAGTAGACTAGTCCATGTATCAATGATACTTAGTGGAGCTGCAGCCAATGACAATGCCCCATGTACAGAGGGAATAGAAGTGCAGATCCAGCAGTTAGAGACATTGAATGTACAAGCATAAACATATTTGCTGGCTTGATAGGTGTTGAAAGGTGGGTGCCAAATGGCTCATTTGGTGTGATGCATCGATGGAGCAGGAAATAAAAATGGCCACAGCAAAAATAACAGTACAACAAGAATGACCACCAAAATGATTGTCCAGTATTTGTGTGGAAATGCTGGTTGAGTCTGTGTAGTGTCAGAAGTTTGGAGTTTTCCAAAAGGGTGAATATTAGGCATTGTCAGGTACTGGAACAGTTCTACTGTGAGTACGTGTAGCAATGGGAGGAGAATCTGGAGTTGAAAAAAGTAAAGGCTATTGATCTTCAGACGGCACAACTTTCTTGACGTGTGAAATGTGGATCCAAGTTGTAGATCCCTGCAGTCGCACAGCAGACGACGTAGTTAGAAGAACCAGGAAGGGCCCCTTCCAGCATGGCTGGAACACTGTATTTCTAGAGAAGGATTTAACGTAGACCCAATCCCCTGGTTGCAAAGCGGATGCTAGAAAAGGATCAGGAAGATGTTGAGCAACTGCTACTTGTCGGTGGTGAAACTGTAAGAAAGAAACAAGAGATTTGCAATACAAAAGAACGTCATTATCAAATGCATCATATTGAGAAAAAGGTGGTGGTGGTGTCATGGGCATACCCAAAGGGCGACCCATGAGGATTTCATGTGGAGAAAGACACTTAGTAGGATGCGGTTGTGACCGCATAGAAAGTAAAGCTAGTGGTAAGGCCTGTACCAAAGTTAGGCCTGTTTCTGAAGTAACTTTAGCAAGTCTGGTTTTCAAAGTCTGGTTCATACGTTCAATAATACCTGATGCCTGTGGTCTGTTTGGACAATGAAATTTCAAAGTAATGCCTAATATTGTATACAATGAATCAACTAACTTAGCAGTAAAATATATTTGACAAGGAACACAAAAACGAGGTATTAATTCATAACACAACTTTTTTGCAACTGAAATAGCATCATTCTTAGCACATGGGTAGGCTTCTAACCATCCCGAAAAAATATCAACAATAGTCCAAACATATCTAAAACGAGCACAAGGTGGGAGTTCAATAAAGTCCCATTGTAAGGCACAAAACGGTCCCATTAGTTTTGGCACAGGTTGAGCGGGAGCCAGAGTGCCCTTTGAAATGTTATGCTGTAAACAAATGGAGCACGTGCTCAAACAATGTTGCACAGAAGCAGAAAGTCCTGGGGCAAACCAATCCTTCTGGATTTGTTTAATCAATGCTTGTACCCCAACATGAGCTGGCAAATGGTACGCTTTTATAAGAGAATTTAACATGGACGTGCGGCAAACGAATCTGCCATCCGGGTGCTACCAAATTGAATCAGAGTGTTGAAAACAATTATGGGCCAGCCATGTTTTTCTTTCTGATTCCAATGTTTCAGTTTGTAAAGCTTTCAATACAGTAATGTCAAAAGTAAGTGTTTGTAAAATAAGCTGTAAAAATTTTCCCTGAACAGTACTGGAAAGAGCAGCCTGCTTGGCAGCCCAGTCTTTATTTTCCCTTAGCTACTAGGGAGTCATTAGACTGGTGAGCTGCACACTTGACAACAGCAATTTTGTAAGGTAATAATAAGTCCTGAAAGAGGTGATCAATATACAGATAATTTTTTATTGGTGCCCCAGAGGATGCCAAAAACCCCCTTTCCTTCCATAAGGTACCAAAATCATGAACAACACCATGGGCATAACGTGAGTCAGTATAAATAGTAACAGATTTGTCTTTGGCCATTTTACATGCATGCGAAAGTGCCACTAATTCCGCGGCTTGTGCGGAAGTGCCAGGTGGTAATTGTCCAGTTTGCAAAGCCTGAGATGGTGAGCAGACTGACCATGCAGCCTGAAGTTCGCCAAAATTATTTCGTGAACAGGATCCATCCACAAAAAGAACTAAATCAGGATTAAGCAAAGGAACATCTTGCAAATCTAATCTAGGAGACAAAACAGTGTCAACTACAAGCATGCAGTCATGTAGTTCACCCTCGTCACTAGTTGGAATTAATGAAGCAGGGTTTAGTGGTGGGCAACGTGTAATTTGAATAGCGGGATTACTTAATAAACATATTTAGTGAGGCGAGCATTAGAAAGATATTGAGTCTTTGTTTTTATAAGTAATGTTTGTACTGCATGAGGTACTGCTAATATAATGTCATGCCCTAATGTCAGTGGTGCTGCCATATCTATCAAAACAGCAGCGGCTGCTACTGCATGTAAACAGGATGGGTAGCCAGAAGCAACAGGGTCTAACTGAGTACTGTAATATGCTATAGGTCGATAGCCTCCTGTGCGCGCTTGTGCCAGCAGGCCCAGGGCAGTCTTATTTCTTTCACAACAGAAGAAAACAAAGGGTATAGAGTAATCTGGGAGCCCTAGGGCAGGTGGGTTAATCAATGCCATTTTAATAGCCTGAAAGGAAGTTTTATGTTCAGGGGACCAAGGCAGAGGGTCTGTGACCTCCTTTTTTAAAAGCTGTAACAGAGGGGCTGAAATTTTTGAAAAATTGGGCATCCACTGTCTGCAATAACCTGCTAGGCTGACGAATCCCCTGAGTTGTCTCTAAGTTACAGGGCAGGGAGCAGTCTAAATGGAGGTGATTCTGTTTGGAAGTATTTGATGTGGACCTGTGGAAAATGTCCCAGGTATTGTATGTTGCCTTGAGCAAACTGAAATTTAGATTTATTTACTTTAAAACTTCGTTCGGCTAAAAATCTTAAAACTAGAAGTGAGTCCTCTATACAAGACTGGGTATCTTGTGAAGCAAGAAGAATATCATCTACATACTGAACTAATACTGAACGTGGTGGTAATTGTAAATCCTGCAGTTGTTTATGCATCTCTCTGGAAAACAAGGTTGGAGATTGTACATACCCTTGAGGTAGTCGGGTCCAAGTCTACTGTTGGCCCCTATAAGTGAATGCAAACAAATACTGACTATCTGCATGTACTGGGATAGAGAAGAAAGCTGATGAAATATCTATAACTGTAAAGCAACATGCTGTAGGTGGGATACAGCTCAAAATCGTAGCTGGGTTTGGTACGATTGGGAAAACAGACAAGACAGCTTTATTGACTTCTCGCAAGTCTTGCACAAATCTGTAAGCTTGTTTACCAGGTTTCTTTACCAGTAGAACTGGGGTATTACAAGGACGTATTGTAGGTACTGTAATTCCTTGTTGCTCCAGGGCAGAAATGACGGGCGCAATACCAGATGTAGCCTCTACCGTCAAAGGGTACTGTGGTACCCGAGGTAACTTTGCTCCAGGTTTTAAGGTTATTTTAACAGGAGTGGTTGAAATTAGAAATCCAACATCATTATCATGAGTGGTCCATAGATGAGAGGGTAATGAGGTTAAATGCTTATTCTTGTCAAGGTCAGACTGCATACACATTGCTTGCAGAGTGACATTTTTTCTAAAGTATCCAAAATACTATCTTGTTTGTCTGAAGGTACTTGTAATTATACTCCTTTAGCGGTACAGAAGATAGTTGCTCCCATCTTACAGAGCAAATCTCTTTCCAATAAATTTAAAGGTGCTGTGGGTCCTACTAAAAATGCATGATTGATGATTGTCTTGCAATGGTCCCAAAGTCACTGGGACTGAGATGGTTTCAGAATATTCAATAGGAATACCAGAGACACCTACCCCTCTGGTTATGGTATTATAGAGGGGGACATTTATTGCTGCTTCACTGGCTAACATAGATTTGGATGCTGCAGTATCAATCAAGAAGGGGTACAGTTTGTTTTTGACAAGTAACATAACATATGGTCCATCTTAGTCCACAGGTATGAAAGGGCACAACTGCTGTTGTCCTTGCTCAGGGAACCTTCATTGTGATGACTGCCGATTGGATGGAGTCCAATTAAAATTCCACTGAGGTGACGTATCAGTGGGTGGGGCAGGTTGCTCAGCCAGATACGGACATTCATTTTGACAGTGGCCTACTTGGCCACAATTAAAACACTCCGTTTGATTTTGGGGTGTGGCTGATCGATCTTTTTGCCAGTTTTGTCTATTATGGTTTCCAGCCCCTTGGCATCCACCTCTCCCTCTTCCCCATCCACGTCCTTCCCGTCCACGCTGCCCGAAGACAGTGCACATTTGAATTTGTGCCTTAACCAATTTCTCTTGTAAGTCCTTTTTTTCCTGTGCTAAGTTGTCGGAGAGATATTGTACTTGTGGAACTAATTTGTGCAATACAAGACTAGGCCAGTTTAAACACACTTCTTTTAGCTTGTCTCGTACTTGTGGGCGTAACCCATCTACGAAAGCAGCCGACAATCTACTTTGTGCCAGCCCTTTGGTGGGTTTGGGGTACCCAGAATAAGCCTCAAAGGCTTCAGTGAGATGATTTAAATACTTGTCCATGGGTTCGTCTTCTTTTTGAAGTACTGACTTGATTTTGGACCAGTTGGGTGTGAGTGGAACTATTATTGTGATAGTATCTATTAAACACTGTCTAACCGCTTCGAACCCATTATCTTCATGTGAGTCATGTTTTGTAATTGGAATAGGGACATTAGCATGGTCCCAATTCCATTTCATCAGATCAGCCGGTATGGCGTACTGAAGAACTGCCTTAACTTCTTCTATCGTAGGATTTTGTAAACAAATATGTCCTGCCAGCACACACTGGAATTTAGCTGGATTAGTATGAATGGGCGGTAACGATTTAGTAATGGCTTGAAAATCAACCACCGACCACGCCCTAGGTACTACAATGGTCGGTGGTTCCTGTGCACTTTAGCATGAGCCGGGATAGGTACCTTCCTCAAAGGTAACAATCTGTCGTCGTCTGATGACTCCAACCCTGAATCTGGATTAAATTTATCTGGTCCAAAATACCCATCCCCACTGTCAATTATAGCGGGGAACTGACCAAAAAGCCTTCGTCGGTGTAAATGTCATTTTCCTTTACCTTTATAGTAGGGTTTAGCCTTAAAATACATTACAGCTTTTGCTTCATTATGAGTCTTACTACGAGTTTTTGGTCCCTTTTTTCTATTGCTTGTGTCTGGATCTGAGTCACTAGAGTAACTCTCCACTGCTCGTTCTCTTTCTCTATGGGTGGGGTCTTTAGTGGTGGAATCTGGCTGCTGTGCTTTTGCTCCTTGTTGAGCGAGGGGGGCTGATACTGTGGGGGTGCAACTGGTGGTGCAGTTGGTGGTGGGGGAAGCCAAGCATTATCGTCTTCCGACAATTCAGTTATCTGTAATTTAGCTAATTCCTTCACAGGATAAAGCCCCTTAAAGGGTGGGTCCTTCAAACATTTACCGTTTACTATATCTAAGTTACAAGCAGTTTGTTGTAATTCTTTCAGTTGCTCTTTTAATTTCTGCTGATTATCCTTTAAACTACTAATAACTGAATCCTTTTCTCTTTCTTTCGCCTCTGTCATCCATGCTGCCTAGCACAACCCTGGTATTCTTCTCCATTTTCTTCTTAATTTCCCTTGGAGATTAAGCAAAATATTTTTATTAAAACTGCCATTCTCTGGAAAGGCGAGTTTACCATCGTCTTCAGTGAGGGTGACCCACTGACTTATAAACATACAACTGTCCCGGGACACATGAAAAAACATATAACCAGCTGCTGTACCTCTTTCTGTCTCTTTTATGGTTCCCACACTCACTCCCATTTTCATACGATAAGCTATTCTGTATTTTACAGAGGTAGCTATGACATTTTGTAAACGTCGCTTTCCCCACTCATATATCTCCTTTCACTATTATGTCACCAGTGTTTCATTTTATCCCACTCTCATAGTGCACAATCAATAGCAAAGAGAAAAATAACAAAAATACATGCCACTTACCTCAAACAACTGAATGAGAGGAATTATTACATTTCTATAAAATTATCAATACCAAATTTGTGAAGCAGATAAGTACAGGAAATGAAAGAAACACTGCCAGAACAGAAAATTCTGTCATAGGCCCTTTTACTAGCAGTACTTCATTCAATCCCCAACTATCGCAGCCGTTGTCAATTCAGATCCGAGTAAACAGCACCAATTGTTCTGTTTGCATTTTACCTTAAATGAAGACAAGACACTTCTTCAGTGGTATTTATTACACATGCGTGGGAGCCTACTGGAAAGTACCAGGGAGACTCCACAAACAAAGGAATGCATAAGCTTATATGCTGGTGATATTGCTGACAGTAAAAAATATAAACTAGACCAATTAAAATAAAACAAAAGACAACTAACCAATCAGTGGTTTACCCGTAGGCTTGAAGCAGTTCACATTACTACACCTCTAGGCAGAGAAAGAAAATCGGGTACACTTCCATATAAGGCCCATTTCCTGCTATCAGACAGGCTCTTGTTTTTCAGTACTTTTCCACTATTCACAGTTTACATAATAGTTCACAGTACAGAGTTCAAATCAATACATACAGGTTCTCACATACTCAATCTCCTTTGAACACATGCTTTGACCATTCATATTCTACACCTCCTTCTATTGTATAGCCTGTTTATGGCAGGTGTCCCCCAGACTGATTTCCTTCTCTTAGGGGAGTGAGTCTTTGTTTTGATAGGGATGGCACGATCCATGCATCCTTGTAGGTGCTCATCGAGTGCATTTGTAAAGGTTCCTGCATCTTGGACACTTATCCTTTAGCAAGGGGACTGTGAAACTTACCACCTCTGTCTTAAGTAAGGTGAAGTTTGCTATAGAAAAGTTTTTCACTGTGGTTTCCTTGGTTGGAGGTGGTGGTGTGGGCTTCCAAAGTGATTCATTTATGGTCTGATCTAACCAGTGACGGGTTGACCTCAGGTGTGGAAGACCTGTCGCCCATGTTGGTGATGACCAGATCCAGTATGTTTTCACCTCTGATATGGGAGTTTACCAGCTGATCCAGGGCATTTGAGTTGATAAATTCCAGGAAGCGCTGGACCTGGGAGTTTGTACTTGAGTAGTTTTCCCAGTTAACGGTAGGGTAATTGAAATCGTCCAATATCAGGGTGTTCGTTAGGACCTTCATGTTTTCCATTGTCTCCAGAAAGGTGGAGTGGTGGTCCTGAGTCATGGGGGGTGATCTGTAGCAGGCCACAATTTGCATTGCAGATTTGCCTGACATTAGTTGCACATGGATGATCTCGGAGGTATCATGCTGCGCCACTAACCTGGAGGTGTAGGTATCCTTGATGAATATGGATACTCTCCCTCCTTTTGTGTTTTGGTCCATGTTCTGTGGCCGTAATGTGTGGTATGAGCTGTAGCCCGGTAGTGCTGGGGTGCTCTGTGGACCCTTGAATTAGGTTTCAGTTACTGCACAGATGTCAACGTTCTCCATACTAAGGAGTGCTTCGAGCACATGCATTTTGAGATTTAAACTCCTGGTGTTGAGAAGCATAACCCTCATTTGTTTATTTGTGCTGTTTACAGAGGTGGGTTTGACTTTTGAGCCTTGCCTAAAAAAGGCACTATGGGGGCAGCAAGAGCCTTGGCCAGTATTCGAAAGCCTAGGGGTGACAGGTGCAAGCCATCTCTTGCGAAGCAACGAGGCTTGTCGAGAATGTCACCCCAGGCTGACAGACACTGGATCCCCTTTGAATGACACCAGAAGCTTAGCCAATTGTTGAACTTGATCATTTTTTCTTTATACTGCGGTATCATTCTTGGTGAGGGCAGGATGCTACTCAGGGTCAGGGTCATACCCACCTGGGCTACATGATCAGAGAGCTCTTCCATGTCTCTTTTCATGTAGTCCAGGGAGGTACGTCTCAGGTCATTCACACCAACATGAACAATGACAGTCATATTTGTACTTGTTCTGGAGTGACCTGAGTGCTTGTGTTATGTGGTGGATTCTGGCTCCTGACAGGCAGCTAACTGTAACCTTCTCCTTGTCCAGCCTAGTGAGTGGGACGTCAGTGTGCCTGACTATAGAGTCGCCTATTACTAGTGTGTTAGGTATGTTATTTCACCTTAAGGGCTGTGATTGTGCGGCACACTGATTTTGTGTTTTATGTATTGTCTGGTTTGTGATGGGAGGTGCAAGTGTTTTGGATGTCTGCTTTGGAGGTCTGTGATGCTTTTGCAGGTGTTTATTTAGAGCCTCCGAGTATGATTTTGTGTATTTATGTATATTTTTTGCCAGTGCTGGTTTAGTATGTCTATGTGAGGCTGGAGGTGTGGTGCAAGTGTTAACCTTCTCCTCATGACTGCCTGTTCCAGTCTTGGGTAGAGAGAGCTTAGCCTCCAATTTAGCTATATAATTGCATCTCTCGCATATGTTAATGTTTTGTGATAGGAGGAGAGGGTTGTCTGTGTACATGATGCAGTTGTAACATTGCCTCAGGATACCCAGGTTCACCAGCTGGACTGGAGAGTATACCTGAAATTGCCCTTTGCTCATGCCTGAATAGTAGTGTGAGCTACTTGGTCGCTTGGTTGGTGAGGGGTGAATAATGAGCCTTGCCCTGCTGGGCAATCAAGTGTCGAGGTATATTAGTGCTTGCTATTTGGTCTGAGCAAGTGCTGGACTGTAGGATGCTTTTTAAGTGCTTAGGTTGAGAGTTAGACTACGTTCAAGGGAAAAACTGAATAGGAGACTTGGTGGAGCTGGGATACATTTAGCCCTAGCTAACCGGCGCTGCCTGGTCGTGCAAAACCATGCAAACGCAGTTTTTGCAGCAGGGAAATGAAAGAGATAGAAATTAGCCCAAAATGGCCTATAAACTACTAACGTCTGGGCTGGAACCACTCCTCCGGGGACAGATGGCTGCTCAAAGCTCCCTCTTTCACAGGTGAACAGAGAAACCTCCCTCTATCCAAGTAAGGTATGGGCAACTCAGAAAATTGTAACACAGCCCTGAATTCAGCACTAGCCTGAAAACTGGACTATACTAGTACTACACTTAATTGTCAGTGGTCATAGTTTTGGCCATTGGCATGCCTACTGCACCTAATACATGCTTTTATTTGAGTTGTCACAGCACATTTTTATTTTTACATTCCAGAACACGGTTAGTAACCACTTACATTTTTCCTGCAGACACGGCTCCTACACGGATGCCTGTCTGCTTCCTGGATCACAAAATCACTTCATTTGAATGGTTTTCACCAGCAAATGAGGTGATTTGCATTATGTGATCACTTCCATGTCTGAACAGTGCTGGAAAGTCATGCACACCCCCAGCCTTGTTTCCTGGATCACTTGGCAGACATATTCCATGTCCGAGATTTAACACTATTCCTACATGGAGAATAACTCTGTGTAGGCTTTATTGAATTAACCCCTCATCTTAAAGCTTGCACAATACCAAACTCAACTGTATTAATATTTTTCCTCTGTCTAGTGCAAGTAAAGATATATTAACTATTGTTTTTATGATATTAATTTATATAGATATAATTTTCACATTTTGCTAAATATCTCAATAACCAAATAACACATACAGACTTCCTTAGCCTCATTTGAAAGCTCTCATCTAGATCAATCAAATGTTGCTGAAAGCATGGGTGTAACTTGAGAGTTTGCTGAGACATTGTATGTTGTTTACAAAATATTGCAAACATAATAGCTTCTGTGTTTAGTATGACTTATAAAATTCAGTTTTAAGACCTAGAACCTAAAGAATACTACCACTATAAAAATAGCTTGTGCTGAAGGGTTTGCCATTTATACTTCCTTCATAACCCCTATGGTTCCAAAGATATAATATTTATTTGAAATGTGAGGACATAATTTGATTCTGTCAAAACACTTAGGGTCCACCCATTGGAAGTTACAGTGCAAACTTCCTGAGCTCCATTGGAGTTAAGGCAGCAATGTTTGTCACAGTGTTTTTAAAATTGTACTCTTACAGCTTGTGTTTATAGCCTTCATCAGAGCTGGATCATGTTCAAATTGGGCCATAGGCAGGGTAATGGACCAGGGCTATCCACCATCCTGCAACCATTCCAGTGTCCCATTACTTTGCTATTTCTTTCCAATTACCATAAGCACTGTTCAGACCTATCAGTGTGCGTACTATTTTCTTCTTTATTTTTAAAATAATTATTGAGATTTCTAATTTAATGCAAAACTTTTAATTTCACATTTTATAGTACCAACACAGATGGTTATTTGCTAAACAAAAATAACAGTTGCATATTGAAAAGAGCAGTAAACATCTCTTATTTTGAAATTGACATTTATTGAAAAATGATTCGCAACTTGCATTCATTGAAAATGCATCTAGTCAGTGGTGCATTAAATTTACCTTGGTCTCCAGGCCTTTTTCAAACCACAGGCCTCCTGCACACATTTTTAGGACCATGAACCAATGCATGATTGTTTTAAATTATGTTTCTTGTTTAATATAGCAATATTTGTTAAGACTGCATTTTAACTTTGTAGTTTTGAACAGTTTTTCCAGTAAGCAGTGAAATAAAATATATGAACCAATATGACAAAAGTACCAATTTCAGAACATTCCAACCATAAAAGGCCACTCAAACTGCTGTCAGTATAATCTACCAATATCTGTAGTCAACAATTGCGGCCACTTTAAAACTGTACAAGTGTCACATGTTTGATTGTGATAAAAATAGTTGCAATAAAAGTATTCCGATTTGCTACACACAAATGCACTCTAGTATTGCAAAGAGAGACTTATGACTTTACTTTAATCAGCAGAGCAGGGTCAGTCATTTTCATCCACAAACATTCCATAAATGCAGCAGGTGGGGCTACATTGTAGATTGCACCCTTCTCAGATGTCTTTGCCCAAAAAGTTAATAATAATGACCAAAGTTTCAAATTTGTTTCACATAAACACACAGTAGCCAAGGTATTACATCTTCACATGCACACACACACACACACACACACACACACACACACACACACACACACACACACACACACACACACACACACACACTAGTTCTGCAAATCCAGATTAAAGACTGTTCAGAAAGTACCAGTATCCACAGAGAGCCCCATCAGAAGTTATAGCTACTTTGTTCATTGTGTGCACCTCTTAGTATTCTTAAGAAATAAAGTTACATATAATTTGTTGCTAGCTTTGGATGGACTGCATAAAAAAGATTACTAGGATAATACCATAAGACCCAGCCATGTGCAGCACAGTTTAAATAGAAGAATATTGATGAGACTGTAAGTAATATTACACCTGATAACATACACTAAGTTAATATGGACAATCTCTACAGAAGTTAAAGTCATCTGAGTTCTATATTAAAGGAAACTATTACTAAATACAGAGGTCGCTGCTGGCAAGCAACTTTGTATTTCAGTGCATTATCTACAAATACAATGCCTGCTTCGCTTGAAGAATAAGTTGCCTATGTTGCATTAAAAAAATTGTTGTGCTGGTGTTATTGTCATAACATTTCCTGAACTTGATCAGCTATGCAATATGAAATGGCTGGCAGATGAAGACAGGTTCATAGTTAATATGCATGTAGTCCTGGATACCTTTAATGAGCCTAGCCCAAATTTCCTATTGCTCCAAAGCACAGTCTGGTTAAGCAACTTGCCCGTGGAAGAAAAAATTAGAATTATGTGAATTATGATGGCAAATTAGACTGAATGACATAGTTTCTTTAAGGAGTTATTTGGGAATCAGAGCAACAAGTATTTGATTAAGTATTGAGATGAATTTGTGTTATTTGGCAATTTGATGCTGGTGTGGTTTTATGTAAGTTTGTCTTGTTTCACTAAAGGTTTTATGCTTTTCAAGTTTTCACGTTTTTAAGATCTCAATTAGAAACCATTATCTTGGAATGTTTTAAACTACATATATGTAATTTAATGTTGTAATATGTTTAAAATTCATGTTTTAAAGATGAGTATGATTTTTTTCTATGTACATGCGTGAGATCATTTGCATAATGCTATATAAGTTGAATGAATGAATGGATTTCTGGTTCGGAAGAAGTCTTCTATATTCAAGATGAAAGCGCTTAACTTTTTATGTATTTGGTTTCATCTTCTCTGTGATTTTGTTTTATTTTCTAAGCTTCATTTGTTTAAGTATTTTGCTCAGTGTCACATATTAGGCAAATGAAGGTGAAAATGAAGGTGAAAAGATTCAAACCCTATACCTTTACCAGAGGAAGCAGCTCATTGACAAGTCATTGCTTTAGTCTGCTCTGCCAAATGCCAGAATAATGGTTTTCAAATAAATGCAGAAATTCTTTACAATCTCATCTTATAAAGAAGACTATGTCAAAGTAATATTTAATAACGACTGCAAAATGTGTGCTCACTTCTGATTATCACTCTAAATAATGCAGACTATCTGATCAGACAAATGTCAACCCCTTTGCAGTTGCTGGATGCTATAAAGAAGGCACTGCAAAACATATTACTAAAATGAAACAAGTTTATAATATGTTATACAATATAGACCTTCATTTTTTTAGTGCAATGAATAAAGCAAAACAATTAGACACAATAGAAATGCTGCAGCAGCTTTTGTTTGATAACTCACAAGTCATAAAAACATGTGAAGTATTTCTGCAAATAATATCCTGTTTTGTGTGTGGGGGGTTACATGCTTGCAGGCCACCTATGGCTCATTTTGACTTCCCTACATCTTCTGTGTCATCAAAAATAGTTAAGCCCTCTGGCATTATTCAGCACAACTCTGACCTACTTTGATAGCTAATAATGCTGTATTGTAACAGCATACACCTCCAGGATCAAATGAGTTAGATTGTGGACAAATGGATATCACCAGCATTTGGAATTTATTTAAAAAATATTTCAAATTTTACAGAAAAAAAACACTGACAGACATTTTTAAAACAAAACAAAATATTCCCACATTGAAAATAGACGATGTGAAACAACAAAGTTCTCATCACTTGAAATGCCATTTAGTGAAAAATGTATCTGTCAACCCATTAAACTGCAAGAGATGTGTTGGGCTTCATACTGAAATAGCATATAGTGAAGTATTAATTATCACCTAGTGAAGGGTACAAGAATTCAAAAGACAAGTGTGCAATGCATTTGCTAACAGCACTAGACAGACCACTTGACATGAGTGTCCCTTTTCAGACACAGCCCAGAATCACATAGAAGAGAAATGTAGGCTGAGGAAATCAAACCATGTACTACGGGAGGTAGCGTTTTTGACATTTCATACAGTTCATAGCCTCATTCATCAGCACCAAGTACTAGACAAACTTTATAGCCCAAACACAATGCATTTCACATCTGTGTGCCTGAAGAAACAAGTTAAGTTAAAAATGTATTCATAGTTAAATTCTAACATTAAACTTATAGGCTTTATCTTGCCCAGTTTATTTACAGCTAAATAATAAACACACTGTCAACATTCAAAAGAGTAAGAAAACCAAGGACCATATTCAAAGAAAATGGCTAATACTTTTTACTACAATTAATTTCCTTTCTCACTACACCAAATGACTAACATTGACTGACTATAGCCTTTTATCAAAAGGAAGTCTAGCAGTTGCTGTATTGATTCAGATTATTGCCTCCGGTACTTAAGGCACAGGATTTGACTTCAGTTATCTGTAACAGGAGAGTACCCATAACTGTGACATTTCACACACACACACACACACACACACACACACACACACACACACACACACACACACACACACACACACACACAATGCTTAGGAGACAAGGTTAAAGAAAGTAAACATTCTAAACCATCGAGACAGTCAATGTTAAAGCAGTAGAAACAAACAAAAAAATATATCCCATTTGAAAGTATCTCTAAACAAACATCTTCCATTTGAGGCAATGTGTTATTGCTGCATGTTATTCTGCTGCTGCCATTTCAATAGTGTAAGAGTTTAAACTCGCACCAATCCCAGGTGTCTATCCTTTGGTCTGTGTCCCATTTTCATTAGATGTCAGTTGCTCTGTGTCAAAGTATGCATGCAGAGCAAGAAATGGATTATTTTAAAGACTGAGATGGAAATAATAATTTTAGAGATTCTTTTCTTTTTATGAGCCCATGGTTTGTACTTTTTAAATTAGTATTATATGGCCAGACAGAGCCCCCCCCCCACCATAGGCATTGGGCTCTAGGCAGCTGCCTAGGTCAAACTGTGCTGAATCCAGTCCTGCATACATGACCATCAGGTATAATATTCTCATATATACAATAAGTAACTCACAAAAGCAGAAATACATCTAAGCAAATTAAAAGGTAATGATTTCATTAATTAATTTTATTCACCATTGAAGGAAAAATAAAAGTATTGCAGTAAAAAAATTATGCATGTGACAAGCCAATTTGGTAAAACCAAATTTGCCAATAATAGCAGTTCCATTAGTAATGTCCCTACATGCTAATTTTTTATTATGTTGCCACACCAAAAAGGGTGTGGCTCCAAACCTGTACACTATAGCCCTGCACTTACATTCCTAATTATGGAACTAGTACTTCAAAAGAACAATTTTGATTGCCAAGAGTTTGGTACTAAAATATATCAAAGCTTTTTAAGATTAGGCACTGTCACTTTTATGTTGATACACGGATAAATGAGCTTTCATGGGTTCTATTTAAGCAGCTTTATTCTATAAAAAACATCACTTTAGAGACTTATTGATTATGACTAAGTAACTTATATACAAACTGGCTACTGTGATCATACATGCTCACTAACTGGCTGCTTCTACAAACTGGCATTAGGGATTGCACTTGTCTGGAATATATACATGCACACATAACCTTGCATGCTTCTTAAAGACATACATTACACTCTGATCTACATTTTCCCTATTTGAAAAAGTAGATCATGCAATTTGTCATGAGATTATTTAGCATGCAGAAATCACATATAATGTAAAACATGCATTATACAATACTAAGTACACATATATATGTATGTATATATATATATATATATATATATATATATATATATATATATATATATATATATAAATCAAGTCCATGTTGCTGTGTATTTCACACTAGGTTTAGAAACTCCTCCATATCATGTGACATAAAATTGGGAATCAGATTTAGCAACTGGGAGAGTCTCTGCAAAATGGTTGGCCTGTGAAATGTTCAAATTACTTTCTGGAACAGAACCAGACTTTTGAACACATTCTAGTCTGGAAAAAAAGTCTGACTCATTCTTTGATTTAGAGTTTGCATCACAGATACAATGTTGTGATTGTACTGATGATGATGATTCTAGCACAGGAAGAAGATGTTGATGATTCTGCCTATACTCCACACCCTTGGAGCTTACCCAATAGGATCTTGCCTTGGTACAAATGCCTGTAATCTGTCTTATTCGATCAAAACCTTTCATTGTCTGAATTTATACCATCTCTCCTTCCCTCAATGAACTAAGTAATCTGCTCAATCTGTCGTAACTAGATTTCTGGATATCACGCTTCTTCAACAATTGAACCTTGATGGTTTTATTGTTCTTAGAGTTAGGCTGTAACAAACTTGATGAAATAGGTAGCGTAGTTCTAGTTTGTCTAGAAAGTAGTCTTTGAGCAGGTGACCCAAGAATGTCATCACGAGGTATGTTTCTGAGATTAAGTAAATTCAGGAATACTTTTCACATAATTGCTTTGCAGCCTGTACTGCTCATTCAGCTAGACCATTGGATTGAGGATATTCAGACATGTACAAAGTCCCATTTTCTTGAAAATTTCTGAAGCATCTGGCTATTAAATTGAGTACCATTGTCAGAATAAAGTTTGTGTGGACTACCATGAACTGAGAAATGACGTTTTAGCTTAGTGACAACAGCTGTTGAGGTTACATTTGGTAACAGATCAATCTCAAACCAATTCAAGTAAGACTTTACCAAAACCAAGTAGTGTTCATTTTTCCATTTTATCATTTGCTACAGTAGAGCAAGGTAGTTCAGGTATTGGATTTAGCTGAAGTGGTTCTCTTTGCAAATGCACTCTGGTACTATTACATACTGAACAATTAGAAAGAACTCTATCAATGTCTTTTGATAATGAAGGCCAAAATACTAGTTCTCTTGCCCTGCTCTTAGTGGATAATAAACCTGGGTGACCACGATGCAAAATCTGAATATATTCTTTCTGTAAGGAAGCAGAAACAACAATCTTAGGACCTTTGTAAATAATGCCATCTTCCATCAACAATTCATCTGTGTAAGGAAAATATGATTGCACTTCAGATGATACACTGGATTGCTTTGATGGCAATCCGACATTGATGTACTGATTAAGCTTTTGTGAAATTGGATTAGTCGTAGTGTGATCTCTCAACTCATCAAGTCTAGGGGTGGAAAATTTTTGCACTGACATTACATCAAAGTCAAATGTTTCAGCATCAAACTGTTCTGTTGTACTTCTAGGAGATCTGGATAAGGTATCAGCCAGGTAGAGCAATTTACCTTTAGTGCAGACCATTTTGAAATTGTACTTTTGCAATTTGAGCATAATTCTTTGTAATCTCACTGGACCAGAATGCATAGGCTTCTTAAGAATGGTAACTAGAAGCTGATGACCAGTTTCAATCTGGAAAGCTTGACCATAAATATAATCACGAAACTTGGAATATGTGTAAACTATCACCAAAAGCTCTTTCTCAATGTGAGCCTAATGCATCTTAGTTTGAGTAAATGTCCTAGATGCATAGGCTACTGGTCTGGCCTCTTGAAGAGTAACTGCACTACGACCAAAATCTGAAGCATCACAGGAAAGAACAACTGGTTTATTCACACCATAGTCCTTAATGTAGGTGGGGGTGGCAATTTTCTGCTTAAGGTTATCAAACGCCTTCTGATGATGTTGTAACCATGACCATACAACATTTTTGCCTGCTAGCTCTCTCAAAGGTGCTGTCAACTCACTGAAATCTGGTATCAACTTTCCTAAATAGTTGACCTTGCCCAGAAAATGCTGTAAATCTTGTACATTATCTGATGCGGACATCTCTACAATATCCGTTTGTTTGGTTGGGTCAGGTCTTAAGACTGTACTTGTAAACAAATGTCCTCTGTAGGTTACTTCTGGAAGTCTGAATTTGCAGTACAGAGGATTGAGCTTCAAGTTTACTTCATGTGCTCTGTCTAGAACTTTCTTGAAGTTTCTGTCATGCTCTGCTTCACCATTGCCTCCAGCTAATATACTGTCTACTATTATGGCACAAGGATAACCTGAAAACATTTGTTTCATTGCACACTGAAAGACTTCACTTGCAGAATTTATTCCAAATGGCATCCTTAGGAATCTGTATATGCCAAATGGGATAGCAAAGTAGTTAGAAATGAGGATTTATGATCAAGCATCACTTGCCAAAATGAACTCTTTGCATCCAAAACGGAAAATACTGTGGCATTCGGTATTAGAGCTGTAACTTCCTTAACTGTGCGCATTAGATGATATGGCCTTTTTAATGCTTTGTTCAAATCTCTAGGATCAATGCATATTCTTATTTTGTCTGAGCCTTTCTTATGTGCGGCTACCATGGATGACACCCACTCAATTGGTTCTGTGAATGGACAAATCACACCTTGCTGCACCATCTTATCCAGCTGACCTTTGACTTTATTTTCCATTACTAATGGAATTCTTCTTGCTGGTCTGACTACTGGAGTGACCTCAGGATCTAACTTCATAGAATACACAACTGGAAGTTTGCCCAATTTGTCATGGAAAACATCACCATACTCTGAGAAAATGGCTTCTAAAAAATCTTGAACTTGGAACTGCACTCACATGATGAACTTCTTTAATCTAAGAAAGCAGATTCATTCTCAAACTATCTTTGAGATCTAGTAAAGATGCACTGGTTGTCGAGCTATGTAGAATAATAAGTTGTAACAGTTCTCAGCCAAATAACATAAAAGTATTACTGAACCTTTGGTTTGAATTTCTTCACCTCCGTGTGCAGCAGGTCTCGCACTGCTGGTTACATTGAGTTGTTCATTAGTTCTCACTTTTGCAAATGTGTCTGCTGATATAACATTGTACTTTGATCCAGTGACTACTTTGAGCTCTGTGGATTTTCCATTGATCTGATCTGTACAAAACACTTCACTCCTTGTTAATAAGGTTACTGCATCAGCTCTTTCTCCAAGTACTGATACACCATCCACATAGAAAGCTGACTGTTTCAGCTGTACTTGATCACCTTGCTTTTATGTATGACCTTGCTTTACAGCTGAGCAAGGCTTACTTGATTTGCAAAACTTTTGAAAGTGGTTCCATTTTTTACACTTGTAACATTGCTGACCATATGCTAAACACTTTTCTCTCTTAGACGCATGATTTGCACCACAATTGCGACACTTAACAATAAAGCTAAACTTGGGTTTTGCTGACTCATGTTTGTGTTGACTGAACTGGCGATGGAGCTTACACTTTTCCTGGAACTCTCTGGAAAGCTTTGTACCTTCTTTGGAAACCCTGTGGCTGCCCTTTGCTTAGGCCTGTTTCTGTTTACCACATGTTGCATACTATCTGTGTTTGCTCTGGACCTTACTGAAACCATACTTTTGTCAATCACAAGCGTGTTTGCATGTCTTTCTGTCACCTCATGGATCTGACAAATCTCTGTTCCTTTGCTTAATGTCAAATCACTGTCACAAAGTAAAATCTTTTTCATTGCAGCACTATTAATACCAGACACAAGTCTGTCATTTATCAGGTCATGTTACAAATCACCAAACCGACATGTTTTAGCTTTATTTCTCAAGTCAATTATATACACTGCAAATGTTTCCCCTGGTTTCTGATTTCTTGTGTAAAACAAATGCCTATCTAATGTAATTTTCATCTGTGGCTTGCACATTTCTCTGAATTTACGCTTCAAACAGTCGGGGTCTTTTCTTGAGTCAGCTTGCAGAACAATATGGTAGTCTGCACCTTCACCTTCATACACTGCAGGTGAATGGTCTCTTTCTTTGACCTCAAATCCTACTAGATTTAGCAAAAGGAATGCTTTGGCACATGCTTCTTTATCTGCCTAAGTTGCTTGTATGAAAATATCGTACTCTTCTTCAAGTAGTCTCCAATTCTCTGCAATATTTTGAACAAATACAAGTGGTTGAGGTTTTCAAAATCCATCTGCCATATTAACACATACCAGCAAAGGGTCTTGCAAATACATACAAATACACACACACACACACACACACACACACACACACACACACACACACACGCACACACACACACACACACACACGCGCGCACACACACGCATGCACACACGTGCATAAGTAATTGGCATAAACACAATTTGTTCAATGCTTTTGTGCTCTGTACTTATACTTTCTCTCTTTAAGCTTATCGGAATTGTGTGAATGAACAGCTTTGTAGTACTTTCAATTAACTGGACTTTACAAAATAAATTTCTCAGGTTTTTTGAGGCTTTACTGTGCTTTGCGAAATAGCTTTTTAGGTTTCCCGGTGCTTTACTGTGCTTTGTGAAATAGCTTTTTAGAGCTATCAGTGCTTTATGAAACTGCAGAATAGGTTTTAAAACTTTCCAATGTCTTACAGAGCTTTGCGGAATAATTTTTCAGACTTTGTGATGCTTTATGGAATCTTAGATTGGTAAAGGCAGAAATACTACAATGATCTACTTTCGAAATTGGTAAAGGCAAAAATGCTAAAGTCATTGATCATCACTCGTTATGCTTGCAGAATTGTTAAAGGCAGAAATGCTAAAGTAATCACTTAGAACTTTATTGATAAAGGCAGGAATGCTACGGTCATACACCATCATTTGTCAAAGCCATCACTTTAAGAAACATTCAAGAAATTTATGATGCAACTGAGCAATTCACAAGCACTGTAATATTCTTGCAATCTTTTGTAAGAAACACATTTCCTTAATGCAAGAAACATATCAAGCAACTGAACAATGCGAATAAATTGAAACTTTGTTGCCCAAATTCAATATATTTTGAGGTATTTGCATTTTGCAAATGACTGTATGCAATACACTGAAATGTCCCCAAAATGGCGGTACCTTGCTAGGCAACTCTTTACAGTACAAGAAGCACTCTGTAATGGTGACATTTTGTGAATAGACACACTCCGCACAAGAACTTTTCTTCAAATAACCATGCTTTGAATTACACAAGATAGTTGCACTTTGCACACAATGAACTCTTTGATGTACATGCACACTAATAAGCACACACTGTAAGCACTTCTACACACTCTGTGATACTTCAAATAACTTTAATTATGCCATTGATACAATACGTAGTCATGCCCAAACACAGCACTTTGCCCCAAAACAGCAGTCACTTTGTTTTATTTTTGCTTACTGTGCTCTTTTTCTTTTTCTTATTATATTCTTTTTGCTTGTTTAAAGCCTTTTATGCCCAGCGTACTTTCTTTGTATTCGTTTTACTTGAAACATGCTCAATTCTGCCCTAAACACAGTCATTCTGTCTTAAACATGCTTGTTTTGCCTTAAACATGCTCATTTTGCCTTACACATATTCGTTTTGCCTTAAACATGCCTGTTTTGCCTTAAACATATTTGTTTTGCCTTTAACATATTTGTTTTGTACTTTAAACATATTTGTTTCATCAAATATTTTTCTCTTAAACATTTTCTTTAGTTAACAAACTTTTTGTACTTTCTGCTTGCTTGATAATGTGGTTTGTACCCTTGTAATGGCCTTTCTTGCCTCTTTGCATCGCGTAAATAATTAATATTATTTTTTTCATTACCTTTGATTCTTTCTGGTTGTGTTTGTACTGCTTTCTCTCAGTTTTATCTTCGCTGTCATCGTTACATCTCATGGCTCCAAATGTTCTTCTCTTTTCCATCCCAGTTCTGACACCATGTCACTTTCATGTTGGCGCATGAATAAATGAGTTTTCATGGGTTCTGTTTAAGCAGCTTTATTCTATACAAACACAACACTGTAGAGACTTATTGACTGTGACTAATTAACTTATATACAAACAAACTACTGCAATCATACACGCTCACTCATTGGCTGCTTCTACAAAGTGGCACTAGGGATTGCATGTGTCTAGAATTTATACATGCACACACAGCCTTGCATGCTTCTTAAAGACATAGCACATGCACACGTTACACTCTAATCTACAGGCACTATGTTACATACACTTCTAAATGCATAGTATCTATGGTTTTATTTGGCTATGGATCATTGAGAATAGTGAAAGACAAGATTTACTTACATATTAGTGATTTAAGATGTTGCTGTCAAAGATGTGCTCTAATTAAACATAACTGTGGTATATCCTGCCGCAAATTTCTTATTTACTGGCACTGATATTTTAACATCTCATGTGCATGTGTCCATAATCAATATATGACAAGGTATACTGAATATAATGGAAATGAGATGGATAATCAATACTGGCACCCTGTTTAAACATGAATTAAATGATTACTCATGAGTTAGATATACTTCATAATTTTATGTATACAAACCTGCATAGCCATTGATTTGCTAGTACCTAGTTGTTTATATACCAATGTATGTATGTATGTATGTATGTGTATGCACAGGTAAAATATGTGATATATGATTGAGTATGCATGAGTGTAAGGCACTTTTGATATACTTGTATTATATGTATTATGTAAATATATAAACATCATTATTTTGAAATATTTATGTAATGTTCATATTTTATGTATTTACTCAATATGTCAGATTGGAAAATTGTATTTAATCTATATACAAAATTATGATACTGCAGGTGTATACTAAATGGTTGTTATGACCATGTGAATTTTTTTATTTGCTCCTTAATGTGTTTTGTTAAAATTTTATTGATTATCATTTAATAAGCTCTACTTTATGAGTGAAACTGATATGTTTTTGATAGCCTTTGGGTCTGTTAAAGAGTTTGCTAACTTTTCTTTCTTTGTTGTCTATATGTGTGTGTGTGTGTGTGTGTGTGTGTGTGTGTGTGTGCGTGCGTGTGTGTGTATGGATCTACTTTGTTTGTTCAAAAGTATGTTACATCGAACAAACAAACTAGATTCTCACTATAATTCCGCTGAAGTCTAGTCGCCGGATCGGCTGACTTAAAAAAAAAATCACACAGAAAACATGTTTTGCGGGAGGGGGGGTGCAAGCCCCCCCCTGCACCCCCATGTGGGGGTCTGTACCCCCCATTCCCCCTACTTAAACATATCAACTCTGAGATTGCACTACAGTGAGAAAAGGGAATATTCCCATTCCGCGCTGTATTGTGATCTCCGTACTCCGTTTTCAAAGTTTTGGTACTTCGACCAACTTGGTTCAATTAAGTAGGTTTTGAAGTACTGAAACTTCATACAAATGAAGTACACCCATGTGAGTAGATATGTAAGACCACCAATATGAACAATGGTACAACTGAGAACAAAATACCAAAATCCACTGTATTGCAAACGGACCTCTGTGACTTGGGAAATCCACACGCAACTACAGTGCAGCACCAACGAAAACCAGCAGTATATAAACAAACGCGAAACCCAAATGGCGATGATAAAATGTAAAATAATTTATTAAATTCAAGCTCCAAGGTTAAGCGCTTTCACTTGTATGAATACAAGCTTCATCAGAACACTGAAACTGACATTAACAGATCTTTAAATAACTTTTTTGGCACCAATTCTTTTTGAATCAGTCTTACAAAATTTAAAGACATACATACACGTTTACTAACACAGTCCTACTGTTGTAAATTATTGTATTACGTGCATAAAAATAAAAACACAATATGTAATATTTAGAATGTGCTACAATAAATAACTTCTAAATATCAACTTAATAACCATAAAATATATAATATGTATAAAAAATATATTAAATATCCAGAATGTGTCAAATATATGATATATATTATTTTAGTCACAGAGAATATGAAAAATTGCAATTGATATATTGCTGTTTAACACTCCAATATCATTAGACTTGATGCAAAACATACAAAAAATATATCATTTCAAAGCCAGCAATGGTTTAATGGATATAGTGTCGTTTAGACCAGGTGGAACTGATGCATCTGCATGAATTTGCCACCATAATTCTTCATATAGGAGTAAGCCTTTAAAATCTCCCCCACTTGGGTCAACTTGTAAAGTGTCAACTATACCAAATTGAAAGAAGTAACTATCACCATGCGCTTTAATATGTCTATAAAGCGCATTTTTTTCATCCTTTCTTTTTATACTATATAAGTGAGAATAAATGCGTCTGTTGAATCTCCTTTGGGTCTTGCCTCTGTAGAACCCGGAACAGGTCCTGCATATGGCAAGATAAATTACCATTTTAGTTTGACAGTTTCCTCCACAAAACTTTATATGAGTGTGGTTATAGTTGTCCAACACCACACTATCACCCTGAAATATAGTGTGACATTGTTTACAAGCTCCACATTTAGTTGTACTCCTATGTATGGGGGTCTTATTTATATGACCTCTCTCTAAAATAAGTTTGATATTAATGCCAATTTTATTGACAAATCTGGGGGCTTTACCTAAAATAGAAGCAACTTCCTGATCTACTAATATAATATGCCAGGTGTCAGTCAGGATTTTATTGACCTTGCCAATGTGAGCTCCATATTCCAAAATGCATGTCCTTTCAAAAGAGCTGTCATCCCTCATCTTGACAGCTGAACTATGTACCACCTTTACATTACTGTTATTATATCTTTCTCCCAATAAGGGTGTGTATTTTTCCCCCACTTTTTAATTACATATTCCTTAACTTTAGACATGACTTTGACATCATAACCTCTTTTCCTTTTTCAAATATTTGGGGGGGGGGGTTCACAGGTACACAATCAAGCACAGATTTCAGATACAGCTCTTATAACCTTATAAAGTCAGTAGTATAAGAGATTTTGCATTGACCTGCACTTTCTGAAAGATACATCTGAAACTCAAGTGTTTGTCATTATTTAGTGATGTCAGTGCTCAATCATTTGCCAGAAAAATACATATTATACGAGGAACAAAATAAAAATTCTGGACATTTGAAAGGTATGGCTATGAAGATGGTATGAAGGCTATATTCTCCCACTACATAAAGGCAGCCAAAACATAGATTTCACCAATTTCCAACCCATAACAATCCTTTCCCCTCTATCCAAAATTCTAGAAAAATGTGTCCACAATCAACTCCTAAAGCACTTCCTAGACAATAAAATCTTGTCCCCCCACCCAGCACGGTTTCAGACCTGGACACAGTACCACCACTGCCTTTATATCATTCGTGGATACTGTAAACCATGCAAGAGATACAGGGAAAATTGTGTCCTCTTTATTACTTGACCTATCAAAGGCATTTGATACCATCTCACATCCCCTACTACTCGCTAAACTATATAACCTAGGAATCTCACTCCCTACCTTAGATTGGTTCTCTAACTAACTTACAAATTGACAACAAGCAATAAAATGGGACCAGTACTTCTCACCTTATCTCCCAATATCAACAGGAGTTTCCCAAGGCTTTATACTTGGGCCCTTCTTTTTCAGCATATTTGTTAATGACTTCCACTCTTCCCTGTCCCAAACCTCACTTATTCAATATGCAGATGATTCCACCATCATCTGTTCTGCCTACTCCACCAGTGAACTCCAAAAACTAACTCAAATTGCCTTCTCATTCACAGAAACATGGATGAACAACAATCACCTAGCCCTAAATGCTAACAAAACCAAACTCCTTCCATTCAGCCCTAAAAGAGCCACCCCCATAAGCAGGTCAGAATTTACTATTCAGTCTCAGAACAGCACTGTCATCAAAGTAGTTCCCCACACTAATCTGTTTGGAGTTGCTATCGAAGAAAATCTCTATATTGACCTTCATATCCTAAACAACATCAGAAAGACCCACCAAAAGTTAGGTCTGCTTTACAGACAAATAACTTACCTCAACCATTCAGCATAAAAAAAAATAGCATCCTCCTTTCTTTTACCATTTCTGCTGTATGGTGCCCCCCTGCTCACAGGCGTTCAACTACCTCACTTCCTAACTTACCTACAACTCACCACTGCACATAAAATCATAACTAAACCTGAAGTTTGCCCAGCCCTAGCCTCACTAATGTCCCCCTACAGCCCCGCTAGATACCTCAGATCAGAAAATAAATGTCTTCTAAAGGTAAAATTACCCAACCTTACAGCTGGCTGAGCTCTTTACTCCCTTGCTATAGCCAAGGTGTGGCATTCCTTACCCACCACAATCAGAAACACTTCTAACCACACCACTTTCAAGAAGTCTCTGCAAGAATACCTTTGCAAACTATGGCTGTGTACATACTCAAATAATTCTTCCAGCATTACATGAAACTAGAAACCTCTTCTAACTACTTTAACACTTTGAAATATCTATCTTCACATAATTTAACTCTTCTCCCTCTCAGATTTATGCAACCTCAGCTACAAGATGAAATTTAAAGAAAAGAAAGCCTAATTCTAATTGTATATGAACATGTATACATTGTACCTGGATGTAAATCATTGTTATTTTTGTATTTTGTATAATGTTGCTTACTAGTAACTTGAATCTGTTAACAGTCATTATGTAACTTTATCTCATCAATGTATATGTAATATGTGGAGCTTTTCTCCCTGGGCCTCCACTGAAAATGGGCACTCCTAGGCCAAGTGGACTATCCCGGAAAACAAATGGAAATAAAAAATAAAATAAGAGTGTATGACATATATTCATACTTTATAGGCATGGCATGTTTCACATGTTGGTGTGATATACTGTAGTGCTTCAAGGGTATTGATATAAATTGTGGGGATGTGGGGTTCAGATGTGATGGGGCGCACAAAAAACAGTCTTGCTATTCATAGCTGCATAGCTATATACTAGGCTAACCAACACCAAAGGGTTTATAAGTCCAGCCATGCAGTCCAATCAAATTGCTTCCCTGTGTATCGTGGGCATTTATTAGGGAGGGTTGTGTTAGTTAAGAAGTTTCTAGAGGGTATGTGGGGGTTAATTTGGGGATTATTCTCTGCCTCTGTTTATCAGAGTCACTGGGAGCAGACCTGGGGTGACTTTTCGATTTCTCATCCATTGGTCAAGGTTACACTTAAATAGGGTTAGGGATGGATTCTGCTTCACATGACTGAGAAACCTGTTCTAGAACATGAAGATCCTATTAGACACATATCTGTCTCTCAAATGTGTCTTATTTATGCCACAACCAAAATTTAAATCCTTAATCTAGTCGTTCTGATGCTGTTCTTTTTCTGGATGTGTAAAAGATCCATCAGAGCTGGATTTGAGGATTCCTTGTATGTTAGACAATAGTGCAGAGATAGGGCTTTATGGCAATGCATATTGGATAATATGTTTATACCCTGGATACTTCTGGTAAAGAACCTCTGTGGGCATTCCAAATGTTGCATATGTCTGGTCAGATACATGCCAAAGGGGGCATTATACTCAATGATGAGTCTGATAATAGCCAAATAAAGTACCACTATGACTCTCCCACCATTTTCTTGTGGTGGTTTTAAAAGGTTGTGTCTCTGACTTCCACCCCTTATGGCAAGCTGACTTCCAAAGTCCCTCCCTCCTCTCTTTCATTGCTGTTATCTGTTGTGAAAGTTAATTAAGTACTTTCCCACCCATTGTTTTTCATATATCCATAATACTTAGTGCCCACCATTCAAACCAGCATTGCACTTGAGAAACTTCCCTTACTATTAATTGTCTCCTGCTCATTTTCCCAGGGATCACATCCACTTGACACCCTCGCCGCACTCTAAGGGAATTCTGATGTAATTCTGTTCCATCCTTTGCAGATAATATATTTCACTGTTTTGCATTTCAGTTAACTGTTTGTAGTGCTACAGGGAGCAGGTCCTGGTGGTGCTTGCTAAGGCCAAAATCACAGCCTCAATGGGTGACATAGAATGATTTTCCTGCTACCTTGGCCACATGTTGATCAAAGGCCAGATTACTGTCTGCATTTGTTCCCAGATTCATGACTACAGAGTCATCTCCTAAGGGTGTCTTATTGATGGAGTAATTAGCCTGGGTGGCAGTTTTCCCAAAAGGCACTATAATACATTTCTTGGCTTTGAGTTTTAATCCATGACTTTGGCACCAGTCATTTGTCTCTGTTAGACTCTCTTGTAAGATAGATGTTTGTGTCATGGGGAGAATCTATGATAGCTCCCAATTTGCAGCCACTATGAACTTGATCAGTCAAAGGTCCTTGACATTAGCCTTTACCTCTGAGAAAGTGCATGGAAATAGGAGCAGGCTCAGCACGGAGACCTGAGGTACCCCACTGGTAACTGTTGCACGTTTTGCTGGGGTTACCAAGTTGATTTTTATTTCAAAGGAGACAGTTTTGTGGTCCAACTTCACCAGTGAGAATGTAACACTGGGTCAGGGGAGTGCAGTGCTCTTCCATATTGGTAATTATCAGGTCCAGGATGCTTGAACATCTGGAAGGTGTGCTCACTATCTGGTCAATGGTATTTCTGTTAATAAAGTCCAGGAATTTTTGTGCCTGTGAGTATGAGGCAGTGGATGTTTCCCAGTATATACAAGTAAAGTCTCCCATGAATAAGATATTTGGTTTGATGGTGAGTGTCTCCAGTAGATCTAGGCATTATCTATGGGATTCTATGGACACAGGGGATGACCAACAGTTTGCTGGCATATGGTATGGAATGGGACTTTGTCTATGGTGACTTGCATGTGCATAAATTCCAGGGCATCATCCTGTTTAACCAACATAGAGTTATTCTTGTTGCTAATAAAGATTGAGACTCATCCACCTTTTGATCCTGTCTGTGAGCCAGCTAGCAATCCAGTGAATTATGCAGGGATTTATGTCCATTTCAGTGAGTTTGTCAACTATACCTGAGTAGGGTATTGCACTGAATGCCTCAGCCAGGTCTAGATAGGGCAGTATGTATCAGTTACCACTCCTATAATTATGGCAGTTGTTTTTCCTGATTTCAGCCATGATTTTTTTCCTTTTGCTATATACCCTAATAAGGTTAAGATTATACCAGTATGGTTTGTTCTTAGAGTTTGTTTTTGTTGGTACAGCAGCCTCTATGCAATGCCACATAGCTTGCTGTGAACTCAGGGTTGAGAAGGGATAGTAAATTTTGGTAAACTATCACTTGATAAGATGTAGTTTACTTTGGAATAGTTCCTAACTGTTGCACATTTTGCTGGGGTTACCAAGTTGATTTTTATTTCAAAGGAGACAGTTTTGTGGTCCAACTTCACCAGTGAGAATGTGACACTGGGTCAGGGGAGTGCAGTGCTCTTCCATATTGGTAATTATCAGGTCCAGGATGCTTGAACCTCTGGAAAGTGTGCTCACTATCTGGTCAATGGTATTTCTGTTAATAAAGCCCAGGAATTGTTGTGCCTGTGAGTATGAGGCAGTGGATGTTTCCCAGTATATACAGGTAAAGTCTCCTATGAATAAGATATTTGGTTTGATGGTGAGTGTCTCCAGTAGATCTAGGCATTATCTATGGGATTCTATGGACACAGCGGGTGACCAACAGTTTGCTGGCATATGCTATGGGACTTTGTCTATAGTGATTTGCATGTACATAAATTCCAGGGCATCATCCTGTTTAACCAACATAGAGTTATTCTTGTTGCTAATAAAGATTGAGACTTCTCCACCTTTTGTCCCTGTCTGTGCAGCTGATGTTCTAAATGTGTGGAAGGCACTGAAGCCCTGCACTGCTGCTGTTCTTTCTGCAGATTGAAACCATGTCTCAGTAATGGCACAGATGTCTATATTCTCTAAGATGAGGAGAACTTGCAGGGTTTGGAGTTTTTTGTTTCGGCTCCTATAATTAAGCAGTAACATTGTTAGGTTTCTGTGGGTTTTATTTGCTATTTCCATAGATTTTTCAATTTACCATTTCTTAAAAAAGGCTCTAAGGAGGTAGATAAAGTTTTAGGAAATATTTGGAAGCCTAGGTGAGACAGGTACAGGCCATCCTTTCCAAAGTAATGTGATCTGTAGAACATGTCCTCTCATGCTGACAGATATTGAATATCCCTGGAAAGACACCAGCATTTAAGTCAATAATTAAACCAATTATTAAAAGGGTGGCATAATCCTTGGTGAAGATAGAATGCTGTTCAATGCAAGGCACGTAACTGCCTGAGACACATATTCATGTAGATCAACAATGTCTGTCTTCATATAGTCCAAGAAAGTATGTCTTAGGTCATTAATGCCTGCATGGTCTGTAATAGAATCATATTGGAACTTGTGGTGTAGTGACTTGATTGCATGTATAACTTGGTGGAGCCTGGCTCCAGATAAGCAACTAACTTTCTCCTTTTTCAGTCTGGTGACTGGAGCATCTGTGTGTCATTCAGTGGAGTCCACTATGACAAGAGTCCTGGGAAATGTGGTGGTTTACCCTTTTGGCTTTGTTGTTGTGGATCCACTGGGTGTATGTGCATATGTCGTGTTTTGTGTTTCTTTTAATGAGTGCTTTAGAGATTGCTGAGGATAGGCATTGCTGTTTATAGGCTTACGAGGTTTGGTAAAATTGTTTTTTAGTGTCAGTTTGTGAGGAGGATGTAGTGTGTGTGCTCTTGTAAACCCTGTTTGTATGCAAACTTTGGGCCTCCATTGAAATTGAATATGTGCATCTCCTGCATGCTGTTTATTTTTTTTTTTTATTATTTTTTTTTTTTAAGGATTAAATGGTTGTCTGTCAGCATGAGACAATTGCTACATTGTGTCAAGATGACCATATCTACCAAGCTGACAACAGAGACATTTAAAAATTGCATATTCTTGTTGTCTGGACCTGCATGTGAATAGGCTACTATAGGTCATGAACTGGGTTATACAGAGGTCTTCTTGGGTGGTCTCTGGAGTTTGGCACTAGACTAGGTTAGGCTGTGCTAAGATTTGATTGTATTGCTGTTAAATGTGCAAACTAGCTTCTCTAAGCTTGTCTCCATTTAATGTTTTTCACTAAGTTATACATTTTAGTTCTAAGGAAAAATTTATAGTTAAAATTTACTTTCTGGGAATTTGTGTCTGTACAGGGCTCTGCCAGCCACTCAATATAATAACATCAAGAAGACTGCTTGGGAGTGTAATGCTACAACAGAACAATTTAAACAAACTACCTTGACAAGGCAATTTCAAGTATTAAGGAGCTTTAGAATGATTTAAAGGTAAAATCAACAAATAAATCAAAAATAAAGCACTGTAAACATTTAACTGAAGTGCAAAACAGTGAAATAAATCTTTTATCTGCCAAGGATGAAACAGGATTACCTCAGGATTCCCTTTGAGTGTGGTGAGGGTGCAAAGCTTCCTAGAGTAGAATTCACAATACTGTCACTATTGTAATCTCACCACAGGTGAAGGCACTGGATAATTTTTTGGCTAAATAGTGGACAAAAAGCAGAGAAGTGCAAATAAAAGTATCGTCACTCTAAGTGCAACTTAAAATATTTAAGCAGAGTTTTAATAAAAACCTTTATTCTTCCATTTTTATGAAAAACTTGTATCTCACACCTCTCAGAGTCTTGAACAAAAGTAGGGTTAATTATTACATTAGTTTTAATATAAATGTGTGTGTGTGTGTGTGTGTGTGTGTGTGTGTGTGTGTGTGTGTGTGTGTGTGTGTGTGTGGCTGGCTGGCTGCCTGTTTAACTTTCAATGAGCATGACAGTGGATTTGTAAGTGTTACTTTGGGGTAATATAGTTTGTTAGAGGCTTATGTACTTCATCATTTTCCCCATACACTAATCTCAGAATTAGTATATATGAAAAAAACAAGGGTTTGGAGCCACAACCCTCACATGTGAGAGTCAAAAGGGTGAGGACTCCTGAAAAACTTTAATGGTCTGGTCAGAAAGACAGTGCCATAGACTTAAAAACAGGCCTATTTGCAGGAATAACATAAAAATGTTTTTATTCAGCCTGGGGAACAACAAAAATCAACAGTGAGATGCAGGAAGCAAAATAATCCACAATTCTAGCTATTGTTTTCTGAATCACTTTGTTTAGCTAAACTGTCCAGTAGTTACAGAAATACAAGTTGGCCTAGTCTCTCCAGCATGTGTGCTAGGATTTCTAAGACATGCAGTTATCATTTTTTTACCAAGAGGACAACTTCTACGAAAACAAAATTAGTACTTTCCTCAGCACAGTTTTATAACTCTGTCACAGTAAACAGGGTTCCAAGTCAGCCTTTTGAGACTCATTCTAACCCTCTAGAATATATCTTAGGCCCCAGACCTCAATGTCCTCATTCCCTGTATCTCTGTCTGTCTGTCTGTCTGTCTCTCTCTCTCTCTCTTTCAGGCTCCATTCTGCCTCTTTTAGGGGATTAAGAGCCTCACCCCTGATCTGTCATTTGATCCTCTACTATGGCACAGTACACGCACACACACATACACACACACAGACACACACACACACACACACACACACACACACACACGTACACAAATGCAAGTGCATTTGTGTTGGGGTGTCTTTCACCCTAACATTCACCCACTCACAGTTGACTGTGTTCTCTTGCATGTATGCATTGCTTGCCGACGTGTAACTTACACTTGTACTTAACAAGTTTCACTAATATGGCACAAAACAGGCTAAATTGAATTCAGCTGCAAGAGTGAGTGACCTGCTTCACAATGTTGACATCCCTAATGCACAATGAAATGTCTTTCCGATTTTAAGGTCACTAGCAATGAAACTGTGTTGTAGCCACAAAATGAATACCCTTTTCAAATCATCCCATAGGTGCTTCTATATACATAGAGGATTTAGTGATATTCACCCTGTTGTAACTGTAATCCATTTTAAAGACATCTGACTACCCTACAGTGCATATTTTTACTATGTATTGCTCAGACCATTCCAATCAAATACATTTGAACCGAATGTGTTACCTGAATGTTCTAATCTAACTTTAAGAATTATACACAAGACTTTGGGAACATCCTCACTACTATACTGTAGAAAGTTTGAATCATGTCCCTGCTATGTAAACATCCCTCCTGTCCATGCATCCTTTTATCATGGTCAGTTTGAATCATGTCCCTGCAATCTAAACATACCTCCTGTCCATGCATCCCTTTATCATTGTCAGTTTGAATCATGCTCCTGCTATGTAAACATCCCTCTTGTCCATGCATCCTTTTATCATGATCAGTTTGAATCATGTCCCTGCTGTGTAAACATCTCTCCTATCCATGCATCCTTTTATCATGGTCAGTTTAAATCATGTCCCTGCTATGTAAAAATCCCTCCTGCCCATGCATCCTTTTATCATGGTCAGTTTGATTCATGCCCCTGCTATGTAAACCTCCCTCCTGTCCACGCATCCTTTTATCATGGTCAGTTTTGCTACAGCTATCCTGCATTGAATGGAATAATTACATTGTTTGATCATCCTACTATTCCAGGTTAGTGTCTTTCTTTCGACAGAATAATTATGTTGCACATGTGTGATTTTTCTGTTGTTCTTGGGCCCATAGCATAGGTTCATAGGTGTATACCAGGCTAACGGCTACTAGGGCCCTTATAAGTCTAGTCATTCAACCCACATGTGACCCACAGATTTAATTTATGTAGGTGATTTACTGACTGCATCTGTTCATCAGAAACATAGGAACCAAACCAGGGTGAATTTCTAATTACCCATCCATTGGTCCAAGTTGCACTTAAAAAGGGTTAGGGAAGAATTCTGCTTCACATGGATGGGGAACCTGTTCCAGACAATGGGAATTCTCTGAGAAACTTATCTGTCTCTGCAACATGTCCTGTTTATGTTGCAAGAAAAATGTAGGTCTTTTAATCTAGTAGTTCTGCTGCTGTTTGTTTTGTGCATGTGTAAATGGTTAATCAAAACTCTTAGAAGTCTGTATGATACAGAGTAAAGAGACAGGGCTTTGAGGTGATCACTGTAGGAAATTGTGTTCATTTCCTGTATTCGTTTAGTAAGGAACCTTTGTGAACATTACAATTTCTGCATTTGTTTTGTCAGGTACATACCAAAGGTCCATTATATTCTATGATGGGTCTGATGAGGATAGAGGACAGTGGTATGATAACCTTTCTGGACCTGGATGCCATGCCCCTGATTATAACTTGAGTAATACAGAAGGATTTTCTTTCTGCCTTGGACACATGCTGGTCAATGGTTTGGTTACTATCTAGATGAGTTCTCAGATCTCTGACTAGTGAATACATTTTTACGGTGTTGTATTGATAATTTTTGGTACTGACTTTTAAACTATCGCTTTGACACCAAGCGTTTGTCTGTATTACATCTTCCTGAAGGGTGTTTTCATCTTGGGGGGATTCAATGACTGCTCCCAGTTTGCAATCTTCTATGAATTTGGTCAGCCAAAGGCTTTGACATTGGCTTTGACATCCAAGAAGTAGATGCCAAAGAGGAGTGGGTCCAGCACACAGCCCTTGGGGACTCCAATGGTGACCAGCATCTTTGTGGAGGTGACCTCACCAGTTCTATCCTCCTGAGTCGTATCAGTAAATTAGCTAGCTGTCCAGCATGTTATAAAAGGGTTTATACCTAGTTCAGTATGCCTGTTGACAATGCCTGAGTGGATATTGTATCAGATGCTTTAGCCAGATCTAGGTGTGCACCATTTTCCTCATCCATTTCCTTAGTGACCTTTACAAAGAAGTCCATCAGATTTATTAAGAATGACATTCCTTTGACAAAGCCAAGCTGGCATGGATTCAGTGTCTGGAGGTCTGTTATGTCATTGTTGATAATCTCCATGATAATTCTTTCCATGGCTCTGCAAATAAGACTAGTCGACTAACGGGTCTGTAGTTTCCAAGATCTGTTGAAGGTCCTCCCTTATGAGGGTGGGATGACCATTGCAGTCTTCCATTCATGTGGCACAGAGCCTAATAAGTCATATTTTAGACTACTCAGGAGCCATCCTATGATGATGTTGGGACCCACTAAGGCCATGTTTTTGGCTTTAATGAGTGAAGCCAGTACATTCTCCCTAGTTATAGCTGGAGGGGCTATGTTTGAGGGTATTTTTGAAGGGATGGCTGAGGGTGAAAGTGGGTAAACTTGGAAATGAATTTGCCTGCTAACAGGTTTGTTATATCACCTGGCTTAGTGAATATGGCACAATTAACCACCAGTTTAGCACACTGCTGTGTACTGCCCTTGAGGTTTCTGCCATAGCTGCAAAAGGTCTTATGGTTATCATTCATCTGCAAGGCTATCTTAACCTTAAAGGTGGCTTTGTTTGAACTAATTAGCCATCTTAGTTGCCTATTTACTTTGATGAGAGTTTTTGTTTTTATAGTACTTACTCCTCCTGATTTTTGCCATAATTTGTTTTCCTTTTGTTGGATATCTTGTTTAATTTGGGATGTCACCAAGGTTGTTTGTTTCTAGGGCTAGTCCTGGGCTTACTTCTGGTAAGTACAGCAGATTCTAGTCAGCCAATGATTTGATTGTATAGAGTTTCTGAAAGCAATTCAGCATAAGCTGCTGTGGCACTGAATTTTGACAATCTTTCACTTACTAAAAGGTAAATTGTCTTGGAATAGTCCCGAACTGTTACTGGTTTAAATGGTACTACTGAGTTGATTTTGATTTCACAGGAGATACAAAGGAAAAGCCTGAAAGACAAAACCAAGCCAGCATGGGTAAATCTGACATTAACTTCAACCGTATGTAATTCATTGCTATTATACAATAACATTTTTAAGAAGGAAAATCTTCACCTTTTTAAATAATGCTTTATTTGTTTATGTTTTATTTATTTATTTAACATTTGTTTACTGGGATAGTCTGTCTGGGTGAAAAACTAATTTTCAGGGGAGGCCCAGAGAGAAAAGCTTCAAAGGCAATTAACAAATGCTTAAAATCTAGCATCTAGAAATAGATACATTTTGTAATACAAAAAAATGTAGGCACAACAAATAAACATAAATATTTAGGAATACTAGTTTGAAAATTATAATAACTAAAAGTTGCACACATATGATACAAAGTACATTTGGTAGAGTGAATAAGGTAAATGGAAAGCTTGATGGTTTATATTTGAAGTCAAATGAGAAATACTAGCAAAAATTTAAACTGTATGGAAAACTATGAAAAAGGAACATCAGATAAGACAGAGACAAGGGCCTAAGGTATGTCAGAAAATATACCATAGTGAGAAAAGTAAAGAGTGGAGTAGAGAGTAGAATAGAGTCGAAATGGGATGTGGAGAGAATAGTGGAGAGAGCTGTGAGGAGTGGAAAAAAGGAGAGGGAGCAAAGTTGTGAGATTAAAGGTGAGATTGTTGAAGGAAGTTGGAAAGGATGAAATATTACAGATGTAGAGGGAGTTAGGAGTAAAGTAAAAAGTAAAAAAATTACATAAGGAGGAAGAGCTAAGAAAGGAGAGTAAGCTGTGAGACTGAGAGACTAGAGGCCACCAAGGCAGAAATGCACTCGACCACCACAACACAGCACAGACCACAAGACACATAGCTCACCTTCACAGTGTGCCCCTCAACTTAAGCGCCTAAGGCAAAACAGCTTGCCCAATACACTAATCATAGGTGACTCAATAGTGATGCACACCGATGTCCCACTCACTACTCTACCCCTCCATTAACTGGGAAAACTACTCATGCACCAATACATTGTCCCAACACATCTTGGAATTCATCAATTCCAATCCCCTGGACCAGATCATTCTTATCCCCACTAGAGGAAGTAACATCCTTGACCTGGTTATTGCTAACATGGCCAACCATTGCCCTACATCAATAGTCAATTCCTCCCTGGTTAGATCCTACCACAAACTAATCACCATGGAAATCCACATCTCACCCACACACCCCCACAAAGGTAACCACCATGAAAACCTTCTCCAAAGCTAACTTTGGGCTCCTAGAAATAGAGATGGATAACTTCACTAACTTCACGGCACGCATGCCAATGGAAAATAGATGCATGACGTTCAAATCATACATCAGTGCACTGTACGAACACGTATATAAAAGCATGGAACTAGCCATACCCAACAGAACCAATACACTCTCCTCCAAAAAAAGGAAGCCAATCTGGTGGCCTCCTGTCATTAATAAATTATACAACAGAAGGAAGAAAGTGTTACAGAAAAAGTTGAAGTTCCAAGACTGGAAAAAATGCCCTTATTAGCCTTAACAAAAAGTTGAGATCCCTCATCAAAACCTCTAAAGCCAGCTATGAAGGCAGAATTGCAGCAGACACTAAAAATAACCACAAAGCCTTTTATAGTTATGTCAATAATATCCACGGCAATACCCAAATTTGCCCTGAGTTACTACACAATGGCACTTCCTATACTGAGTCAACAGGTATTGCCAACATACTGGCCGACAGATTCACTGCCAACTTTACCCCCCTCTTCCCCCTAAAGGACCAATCACAATACTGGAAGAATATCAGGTACCCAGGATTACTGCAGGACAGGTCAAAGCTGCATTGTCCAAGGCCAAGAATACAGCTTCCATGGGACCCAACAATATCCCTGGCTGTGTTCTACATGAACTACAAAGTGAACTGGCACCACATCTGTGTGCCCTGTTCACTCACACCCTCACCTCAGGTTTTGTCCCTATTGAATGGCACACTGCTACATTCATCTCTCTCCATAAAGGGGGAGTGAAAATAGACCCTGGGAATTATCGCCCCATTAGCTGAGTCTGATATGCAAGGCTATGGAGTGCATCATCATGGACCTAATTAACAAGGATATAGGGAATCTCCAAACTCTAGATCCCACACAATTTGGTTTTCTAAAAGGTAGATCATGCCTGCTCAAACTGGTTGACTTCTTTGAGTCTTTCACCAGAGCTGTGGATGAGGGTAAGGCAGTTCATACAGCCTACCTTGATCTGGCCAAGGCCTTTGATACCATTCCCCACTCAGAAATTACTGATAAACTCAACAAACTAGGTGTCAGCCCCTATATCACTAGGTGGGTTGCAAATTGGCTCACAGATGGAACCCACAGTGTGAAAGTAAGGACTCCAAGTCAGACTGCTGACCAGTTATGAGTGGAGTCCCACAGGGATCAATCCTGGGTCCTCTCCTGTTTGACATCTACTTCTCAAAAGTCCAGGTTAACATGGAGGGACTCTGGCTGACCAAATTCACAAACAACTGCAAGCTGGGAGCCATTATTAACTCCCCAAGTGATGCAGGCATCCTACAGAAAGGCCTCACTGAGACCAATGACGGTGTTGAAACCATGGCCTTAAGCTTAATGCCAAAAAAATGCATCGTCATCCCCTTTGGGAAAAACTCAGTTCCCACTAATTACCACATCGATGGATGCTCACTGAACACTGAAGGCATTATAAGAGATCTGGGGACACAGGTTGACTGCAACCTCTCCTTCGACCACCACATTGCCACTGCAGCCAGAAAGTCCTTCTATATGGCACATCTCATTAGCAAGGGTTTTGCATCCAGGAAGAAAGAGGTCATCATCTCTCTCTACACTTCCCTCATTAGACCAGTCATCGAGTATAATGCCCCATTTGGAATGTACCTCACTAGACACCTGCAACATCTGGGGAGGCCACAAAAGTACCTCACAAAGAGGACCATAGGCCTTAAACACATGTCCTACATGGACAGACTTAAAAAACGCCAGCTATTCTCTGTCTCATATCATCTACTAAGAGAAGATCTCTGCCTGAATTACAAAGCCATGTCTGAACCAGCTCTGTTAGAAATGCTACATCTAAAGAAATCCCTCTGCACCACATGCTCCAGGGACCTCAACCTCATTACCACAATCAACAGAACATGTTGTAGGAAAAGGTTCATAACTCAGAGACTGCCCATGCTTTAGAATATACTTCCCATACATGTCAATCAGAGCACCGCACTGGCCCTCTTCAAGAGAAACTTGATGAGTGGATGGGAAATAGAAAGTTCACCCTGGAGACCAGTGGCTCTACTTGATAGAGGCACTGAGAACTAACGGTGGGTGGCACAATGCCAAGGCACTTCTATGGGCTAGGTTTGTAAAGGCTCCAGGGCCATTAGCCTAGTACACACCTATGAACCTATGAAGGATTCAGAATAGCTGTGAATCAGATAGCCAGCTATGAAGGACTGCTGTGCTATAGTGGCAAGTTGATATATGGATGGTTCAGCACAGACAAGAGTAGAGTCATCTGCATATTGAACTGTGGAGTCTATGGGAGTAGATGTGTGGAGTCAATTTGTAAAAATAAACAAAAGTAGTGGCCCTAAGATAGAACCTGGAGCTATGCCCTTGTTGACAAGTAATAGGGGTGATAGTTCTTGTTGCCATTTGACAACTTACTGGCAGCTGCATAGGCAGCTATGGAACCATGCTAGGGAAGTGTGGCTAGGTTTTTAGACTGGAAAGTTCGTCAATAACAACACAACAGATTGCTGTCACAATGACAGCTTGATAGCATGACAGATTGTTCATCACGACAGATTGCTGCTCGCTATATTTTTATCTGTGACTGCATAACTGTTTGGGGTTTCTTTTCTAATGTTCTTCCAATTGGCTCAGTATCTGCATATACTAGTAGTTGGTTCAAGACATATTTTCCTGCATACAGTAGCTATTTGCTCAGTTTGTTTTTTGTAATCTTTATAATATATATTTACCATCTCAAAGTACTTAATCCTCTCTGTACTCTTCTTTTCTAGACCTAACACCACTCTTAAGTATTCAACTGCGGTACCACCTTTAACGTTCTTATAAGAAAAGCGCAGTCCGGGTCTGAACTGTCTGCAAACAGCTACAGTTAACTTTGAGTATGTGTCTACCTGTTTGAGCCAATATTCATTTTACCCTGGAGAGCACTCTGCTTTGGTTGTAAGCAGCCCCACCACACACACACATAGACACACACACACACACACACACACACACACACACACACACACACACACACACACACACACACACACACACACACACACACACACATCTTCCACTTTCTCTTATTCCCTTCTGTTAGCAAATAGTATCCATAACTGATCAATACTGTGTGTTTGTAAATTTAAACTATGACCACAGTAGCCTACTGATACAAGGTTATCCTGTTTTTCCACCTGAGAAATTAAGAAATGACTTATAGTTTCAGAGCAGTCCTTGGTCAATTGTGATTATTTCTTAACACATACTTGTCTTTGCTTTGTGATTGTTTCCAGCCCCTCATATGAGCAACTAACAGGGTCTCTACCCGCTTCGCTCCCCACCCTTCCCCCTATTCCCTCTCGCCCCCGGTGGTCCCACATTTACTGCACTCAAACCCCTCCCATCTTTCCAATAACCAACCACAGCGCTAACCCAACACTACCTCCTCCATCTTCCCACTACTATCACACCTCCTCAACTAACATGTACAAGCATACCTTTCCTACGCTCACTGCATGCACTCTCCTTGCATATCTTACATCCTACCAAAGCTCCATCATTCCCCCACTCAACCACTACCACTGCACTACTACTCACACCACAACTCACGTCTCACCCACACTCAGCTCCCCTCCCACCAGCTCAAGAGCCATCCCTATGCACCCCCCACATATTCTACCAACTATATTACTCAAACATAAAGCATCCCTACAACTTAACATAGTAACCCTCCCACCATACCTATTACCCACAGAGCACAATCATAAAGTTTCCCTTATAAACAAACACTATCAAAAACAGAAAACTAATAATCTCATGCATATCAAAACTAGCCCTAAGTGGAGACATCCACCCCAACCCTGGCCCTACCATCTCCAACCTCAATCCTCATAATCAGACTAGAAACCACAACTTCTCCCATATTACAACCAATAGAAAGCCAAGTGATTTCCTTCTACTATGCCTAAATATTAGAAGTATATCCAACAAAGTCCATGAACTCCATGCCACCATAGACTTGTACTCCCCAGATATACTCATCCTGACAGAAACCTGGCTAAAACCTCACATTACCAGTGAGCAAATACTCCCTACAGGTTACGGCATACTAAGAGTAGACCGGCTAAACAAAAAAGGAGGTGGTGTAGCTATAATATTTAAACAGCATCTAAACATCCAGATCTTAAATCATCAGCTCCGCAAATAGGCAATGAAGAAATAATATATACCAACCTTATAATTAACCAAAACGAAACCATCAACATAATTGGATGCTACTTCCCACCTGGCCAAAACATCCCTCCCCTAGAAAACCTCCTCAGCTGGTCTACCCACCATCTCCCCCAAGAAACTATCATCTTAGGTGATTTCAATATTGACTGGCAATCCTGTTCTGGCAACAATCCAACCCATCATGTACACCTTCATGGCTTCACTCAACTAGTACAGTCACCAACCAGGATAAATAAAAACTCTACGAAGCACACTACCCTGGATTGGATACTAGTCAGTAAGAGCCCCCAGTCATATATAACAGGCTGCTTATCAGATAGCCTCAGTGATCACTCCGCAACATTCCTACTCAAAAAATACCTATACCAAGCTAAACCTGTCATCTACCGTCAAATACATAACAAACTAAACTTTAACCCACTCACATTCATCTCATCCCTCAAAGAATGTAACTGGCATCCTCTAAAGTACCTCAGTCTAGATGATGCAGTTGAATTTTTTAATACTACCTTCCTGAACATCCTTAATTTCCATGCCCCCATAAGATTTTCCAGAACCAAAGCACAACCCTCCCCATGGCTACAGAAAACCACTAAGTCAGAAATGAAAAACAGGGATAAAGCCTGGGAGCACTGGCGCAAAACCAAAAACCCCTCAGCTAGACAGAAATTCCTAGAACTACGCAATAGAGTCAAAAAGCTAATAAAACAGGACAAATCCCAATACTACCAGTCTGCCCTAGACTCCTCACAACACAGCCCCAAACAATTCTGGTCCTCCATAAACTACATCCTCCACCCAGGTAAAGTCAGTACCCCTCCTCCTAACATCCCTCACTCCTCAGAAAATATTGCTACCTCATTCAACACACACTTCATCCAAACCATACTATCACTAGCTAAACAACACAACCCCCCTCCCCTCCAATCCACACCTTCAACTAGTAATCTCCCCACTGCCTTCCCTTTTTATCCTGTACCTACCTCCAACATAAAAAAACTCTTAACTAAACTTAAACCCACCAAATTAGCAGCAGACAACCTCCCAAGTGAATATCTACAAATCGCAGCTGATGCTCTGGCCTACCCAGTATCCATCTTGATTAACCGATCTCTGTCAGAAAGTTATGTTCCCACACTGTGGAAAGTGTCACATATAATTCCCCTCCACAAAGGCGGACCCTCCACAGAACTAACCAATTACCGCCCCATAGCTATTCTCTCTCCACTCTCCAAAATACTCAAGAGATGCATACACTCTCAGGTCTCAGACTACCTCCTTACTAACAACCTCCTTTCCAGTAGTCAGCATGGTTTCCGACCAAACCATAGCACCACCACTGCCTTACTCTCCTTTACTAACACTATCCTTCAGCATAAAAACAATGGCTATCTCTCCTCTGCTACTTTCCTAGACCTATCTAAAGCATTTGACATGGTCCCACACAAAGAACTTATCTCTGTCCTCAATAACCTATCCTTCTCACAATCGGTCACCAACTGGTTTCAGAGTTACCTGTCTGACCGCCAACAATCCATTGTATGGCAGAATGACATATCTCCCCAACTACCTGTCTCCATAGGGGTTCCCCAAGGATCCATCCTTGGACCCCTACTCTTCTCTGTTTACACCAATAATCTAGCCTCTGCCACCAAACATGGCACACTCATACAATACGCAGATGACTCGACCATCATCTGCTCAGCTCAGTCCCTACCAAAACTGCAAAAAGTCACACAGGAAGCCTTTTCCTCTGTTGAAACATGGTTATCCGATGCCCGATTAATACTCAACCCAAACAAAACTAAACTACTCATCTTCCAACCCACCAAACATACTCAAAACAACTCTCACTTTAACATCATGGCAAAAGACAACACCACTATATACCCAACTGAACACACCAAATTGCTAGGAGTGGAAATAGACAATAAACTAAAATTTGACATTCACATATCCATGACCATAAAAAAAGTCCACAAAAAAACTAGGAGCGTTATACAGAAATAAGCAATTTCTCACCAAAGCAGCAAAGATTTCAATAGCAAATTCCCACCTTATCTCCACCCTACTTTATGCCTCTCCAATATATACCAACCTAAGGCAATGTGATCTAAACAAGCTAGAGACCTGCTACAACAAAATCGCCAAATTCACCACAGGGGCATCCTACCGTAGTCACCACTGTCTCTCACTTGCTGAACTGGGCTGGCTTGAACTCCCTCACCTCCTTCAGTCTCCCTCACCTCCTTCAGTGGTATCAACTCTCACTCGCCCACAAACTAGTAAACCATCCACTAAATGTCCCATCCCTCCAGAATCTACTCCAACCCTATCGCACCACCAGACCACTAAGATCCAGCAGCAAAAATCACTTGCAGATCACTAAAGCCAATAACTGTGCTGGTGAAGCACTATTCTCTTGCACCATAGCCAAATTATGGAACTCACTCCCAGCCACAATTACCTACATACCATCATGCACCCACTTCAAAACTTTACAAAAAGTGCAACTAAAATCATGCTGGCTATGTCCTTGCAACTCCCACTCTAATATCATCCACCCCATCCAACCACTACCTTTCTTTCCACTCCACTAACTACCTTGATTATAGCAAGCTCAGATGCTCATAAGCCAGTACTTATTATACAGCACGAACTTCTTCTTCTTGTAACATTTGTTAATGTCTGTTATGCACTTCACAGATACAGATTCTAGTTGTCTACTGATGTACTATGTTCTTCATCTGTAAATATGTTGTAAGTAATTGCTATGTAAATTGTTAATCACTATGTATCCAATGTAAATACTGTCTGTTTATTTTAACTGTAGAGCTTTTCTCCCCGGGCCTCAGCTGAAAATGGACCTACGTCCAGTCGGACACTCCTGGTCAACAAATTTAAATAAATAAATAAATAAATAAAAATAAATAAATAAGTTTCTGGCAGAAAACAGTATCAAAAGCTTTGGAGAGGTCCAAAAAGATGGAGGATACAAGTTTTCCATTATTTCTATACTGGTTTATGGTGTTAGTGAAACTTAGAAGGGCAGTAGTGGTACTGTGGTTGGGGCAGAACTAGTGTTGTGTGTTGGATAAGAGGTCATTTGATAAGAGGTGGTTTAACAGTTGTATGTGAATAATTTTTTTCTAATATTTTGGAAAGGAATAATAGAATAGCAATGGGTCTGTAGTTTGACAACTCAGTAAGAGTTATCACCTTTGTGCAGGGGAGTAATATATTTTCCAACTTGAGGGAACACAATGTTTAGAGATAGAGTGGTTGATAAGTATGCAGACAGGGTAGGTTATGGCAACAAATAACTAATTTTAGGAATTCTGTGGGTAGGTTGTCTGGAAAGAGGGTTTAAGGTTTAAGTTTGGAGAATAGTTTTTTGTAGTGAGAGTATGAATTGGTTTAATGAGAATGAGTCCCTGGTTTCATTACAAGAGTTTGGGATGGCTGGTGGTTTGGTAAGATTATACTTGGAGAGAGGTTGGAGTTAGTATAGAAAAAGTTGAATTGTTATGCAATACTGTTGGTCTTGCTAGTGGTAGAGGATGTAGAGGTGGATGTTTGGCTGGGGCAAAGGAGTTTCTTTGTCACAGACCAAATTTTTTTGGAATTGTTGAGGTGATGTTGTAAGTTGGTAAAATGTTTTTCTTGCCTAATTTGACTTGGGACTTGTCTTTGTTATAGAGTTGCTTGAATAGATAATGGTTAAGCTGATTTTTGGTAGTGTGCCAGCGTGACCAAGCTTTGTCTCTTTGTTTGAGTAGAGTTGCGGTGTCTTTGGTTAACTAAGGTGCATAGTTAGATTTTATTTTAGTGATCTGAAAGGGGGTAACCTATTTAGTACCTCAAGAAAGGGAAAGTTGAACTAGTTTATGGCTGTATCAAGAAGAAGAGTTTTGAGTGGTAACCAGTTGCAGAGTTATAATAGTGAAATAAAAGTTTGAACATTGAAATTCCTCCTGTTGTGAGTTAGATAAAAGGAGTGTTGTCTGGGGGGGGGGTCTTTAGATAGTGTCTAATTAAGTAGGTGGGGAGATGGTCTATAATACTATCCCAGAGGTAAACCAAGGGTATGTTGGTTAGGATCCAGTCTGATATTGATTGTCATTTAGAGGCTTTATCAGTTCTTGTAGTGTTGTGAAGCCATGTAGATTGATGAAATTGGTGGGAATGTCTCAGTTGTAAGAGTACCAATCTGTATTGAAGTCTCCCAAAATGAAGGTTTCTTGTGTAAATGTGGAAGATATCTGGTGGAGCATGTCCTTGATTGTGTTTAGCCTGGTGCCTGGGGGAATATAGGTAGCAATTATTGTTAGGTGTTTATTGTTGATTTTGAGTTTGGTACATAATAGTTCAGCAATAGAAAATTCAGGAGTACATGTCTGCATAAGCTCTAATTTAAAATTTTATTTATACATTGTTGCTAATCCACCTCTGCACTTGTTTTTTTCTGTTGTGACAGTGTAAGTTATATCCTGGAGAGAGGATCTCATTGCTTAATGTCAGGTTTTAGCCAGGTTTCAGTAAGTATGGTGATATTGGGGGAGTATTGTGAAAGGCAGGTATGAAGGTCATGAACTTTATTGACTATAGTTCTTAGACTGATGTAGAGTATCAGGAGGTTAGAGACTTTAGGGGAAGCAGGGATAACAGGGAGGGAGGAAGGATAGGGAGGTTGTATTGCTTTTGATTATGTCTGTATCCAAGATTAGGGCAAGGCCGGCCTTCGGCATAGGCGAACTAGGCAACCGCCTAGAGCGCCGTACAGGCAGGCCTCAAAAGGGCACAATTTATGGACCGGAGTTCTGTTATGACGACCCCTAACCGGGAAAAGCCGAAAAGGCAACAACAACATTTCTTTTTTTTAATTTCACCGCCGCCCATAGATGCTAGCAATTGCACCCTCCACGGCCTCAAAAGGGCACAATTTACGGACTGGAGTTCTGCTGTGATGACTGGGCGGAGTGTCCTTGGTTTTTGTTAATTCTTATCCCAGTGTGTGTTTTTTGCCACTCAAGAGGGACGATTAGTTGTGCAATGCTTGGCATTAAAGTCATGTGCTATTATTCGACAGAAAATTTAAGTAAAACTGACCATTAACTTCCTTTAGTTTTCTAAATGAACATGGTCACTGTTTTAAGAGCTTCCCTGAGGTATGACATTTGCTTCTGATGATTTCCATCTTCGGCAGTGATCAATGAGATAAAAAGCCACAAGAAAATAGACAATCACAAAGCAAAGAAATGCATTGAGTTAAACGTGTAATAAATGCATTGGTGATTCTTAAACTTGCATTGATCTTCTACGCAAAGAAAGACTCCATTACTTAGAGCACATTATTTATGCCTGTTACAAATGCTTAATGCATATAGAAATTATAAAGATTGCATGGATGGTACTGGCAAGAGAAATAACACCACACTCTTCTGGATTCTTATTGAAACAGTAAAGGCTCAATAATTTTTGATAATTTCAGCCTGCAGGTAATGCTTTGCCTGTAGTACTAATGCTGTTATACTCGGGCATCAACTATCAAATTTACTCTGGCTGGCATATATTCATCAGCTATCACTAAGAATATCTTGTCTGTATTATTAATCATTTTCTACTTAATTATCACTGTTTGAGGAGGTATAGACTGTTGATAATATTTGGTTGAACAGCAACAATTTATTTTCAACACCAAGTAGATGAGAGGTCAAGATAAATTGCATTTGATCCTAATGTCAATGGATGAAAGGTCCTAGATAGATACAGTTTTGGCATTGAGCTATTTGTATATATGCATATGCATATATATATATATATATATATATATATTATCTATCTATCTATCTATATATATATATATGTATTATCTATCTATCTATCTATATATGTATATATATTTATATATATCTATATATATATATATATATATATATATATATATATATATATATATATATATATATATATATATATGTATTATCTATCTATCTATCTATATATATATATATATATATATATATATATATGTGTGTATGTGTGTGTATGTGTGTGTGTGTGTGTGTATACACACACACACACACACACACACACACACACACACACACACACACACACACACACACACACACACACACACACACACACACACACACACACACACACACGTACATATATTTTTATAGATTTATTATCAAAATGTGGAAGGGCACTTATGCGAAATTGGGATGTTGAAATGAGTGTTTTCCAGTTTCCTTAATGCCAATCCAGAAATTTTCAAAACCGCATTAGCTAATGGGGGATTGATGTTCTGATAACAGATTGCAATATAGTGGGGATCGGGAAATTTACCCTTTTCCTCACAGTAGTGCGATCTTGGTGTTGGTATATATAACATGCAGGGGGTGTGGGGGCTGCAGAGGGGCTTGCCCCCTGCAAAACTGTAAAAACGTGTGCTGTAGATGTACAATTTCTATGGCAGCTTCAGAATAACTGCCTAAGGGTCTGACGTCACCTCCTGATATTTCAAATAAGTTCTAACGCAAATGTCAAGGTGATAATTTCCAGCATTCTCTAAAAGTGATATTACCAAATTCAAAATGTCAGATTGAGCAAGTGAATAGATTTTGTTGTGAGATTCGACATTTTGACAGTAAACCTATGTTAATATATATATATATATATATATATATATATATATATATATATATATATATATCTATATACGTCAGCCGTATCATTGAGGGTTACATCATACTGGAGCCTCAGCATTTCTTTCTCAATCCTGTCATTAACTAAGGATCCATGATTGAAGGACAAGTGATGACTCACCTTTAATTCTCCAAACCCTTTTTTGGGCACCAGCCTGAAAAGGGAAATTCTAAATTTTGAGAAGAAGGGCCTAAAGGGACCAACAATTTGATCCGCTGATGCATTTTTCTCAAAGGTTTCTCTCCCAATAGTTAAATTCAAATTTTGCATTGTGAGAAGGAGGTGGGGACAGCAACATTTAATTAAAAAGCAAGAGTAGAAATAACATTTTTTTCCTTAGTTGCCATAACTGGATATTCCTGTAAAAAGAAAACAGCACATCTGATTTGATGGAATAGTGGTTTTGGTGAAGATGCAGTTTCAACTTTAATATTACAGGAAAACCCCTCTGGCTCATCCTAAGACCACCATCTTACCACAGGATGCCCTTTACCACAGGCCAAACAGGTGTGGATGAAATGATTAGACAGTTGTATATACTGACCCTTGTTTTTAGCCTTCCCTCTGAAACCTACCTGATCCAGTCAAAAAAAAAAATAATAATAATAAATCACAGGTTTCATTAATTTAAGAAAGTATTGCTCTGGCTAAACTCTGGCTAAGTCAAATGAGCAAAATAATAGAGGAAGATTATATGTGAATTTACTGTATTTTAAAGCAAAAACAGCTTCTGTCAGGTAGACTAGAAATTCAGCATATTTGAAAGAAGGAATCTTTTGTTGCACAGCATTCCTGAGGAAGAGAAGGGCAATGACATAGCATTGTTCTTATTAAAACGTATCCCACAAGTACTACCTCTTCTAAGTCAATTTCAAATGGACAAGTAAGCTCAGGTGAATAACTGGAACACAAGCCAAACAGTAAACATAAAAATGATGGCCAATAATCACAGATTTGTGCTCAGTGCTGCTAGCATGACAGCACTGACAAAGAGCAAATGTAATATTTTCAGTAATAACTACATTCTTAACCGTAAGTCATTGATTTTTTTCCCTCAATTTGGTTTCTAAGAGGAAGATACTGAATCCTCAGGAAAAAAACTATGTTGTGTCTTTCGGCTTTTCCCAGTTAGGGGTCGCCACAGCGGAACTCCGGTCAGCTAATGAACTATAAAACTTTACAATACTCTAGAAGAAATCCAAAGTGCCAAAAAAATATCACTATGAAATCCACAATTCCCTAGAAGAAGCTATAAGCCATCTATAGTATATGAGATCCCTGTCTTTAAGATAATGGAGTGGACTCCCTCTTTTACAAGAAAACTAAAGAAAAAGATGGGGCGAAAACCATCTATCTTGGCAAAAAAAGAACAATATTGATAAAAAGAAAACATCCCAAATCAATTAACCTAATAAGTCATTTCACATTTATAGTCTCCAGTCATTATAACAGCATTAGCTATATACTGTCTTACTGTCATCTTGAACAAATTCCCTCAGCACTACTCACAAATGGTAATTTTACACATTTTTTCATATTAACTGTTGTAAGACTCCCTGTTTCAAAACTTTAAACATTAAAATGCAATCTGACATGAGAAAGAGTGATTTGAAAGTTTAACTTTTACACTTTTAAAACATTTTTGCAAGACCTCCACACCTCCCAGTATAGAAAGTTGTGCACCCATAACCTTTCTACATTCACATACAGATGTACACACACACACACACACACACACACACACACACACACACACACACACACACACACACACACACACACACACATATGGGTTTGATTCCAAAAGATTTGCTTTCAGTGTTAAGTAATGACTTACACTGAGCGTAGGCTGAAGCAAGTGTTTTGGAATTTGGCCCCTGGTATAAGCCTGCTTATAGATAGGCTTTACACTGAAGTAGGTCACTTAAACTAACAGCAAGTCCTCTGAGATCAAAGCAGACTTACACCAAGAGCAACTCTTTTGGAATCTGGCCCTATATCTATGCTACTTGTAATCATGTAAACTTCTTATCGAATATCACATTAAATATCTTCCCACCATTTCTGATCATATCTATAGGTGCACCAGTTTGTATGGAGTTTAAAAGGAATACATTTTATTATGGGATATGTTTTGTTTATATATTGGAGTGTTTTGTGGGTCCATGTGACCCATTTGTGGGCGTGGCTCAAATAGGGGTGTTCCTTGTGTTCAGTGTGGTTGGGGCTTAAGGGGCGCCAGAGCAGTACTTCGCCTAGGGCTCTGTTTCAGCTAAGGCCGGCCCTGGATTAGGGTACATGTCTCCACTAAGAATTAGTTGTGTGGTGAAGTACAGAAGGGCTTTATTGAGCTTAGTTAAGAGGTTGTTGGAACTAAGAAGTGATGTAGATTTGGACTGGAGATAGATGCACTTGTATGGGATAGTAACCTGTGTGTGTTGCATTATAGAGGTTTGGGGCAATTATGTAGTTGGTATGGGTAGATGGGTGGGACTGATGATTAGTAATAGTGTGGTTGCAGCAGTAGCTGTTTAGTTGATTTTGGTATGTTATTCTAGGAAGGGGCTTTAATGCCCCTCCTCACACCTTTTCTCTCCTCTATTTTATGTCTCAGTGATGTACCTCCCATGCCTAGAACAACTATTTGATAATCCTTGCATAGCACATTACTTAATTGCATATTCTGCCTACATTTTGTAACCGGCATTATGAACGTATGGCAGGCATGTAACTGTCGGCATGCTTAAGTGAATTTTTAAATCTTTATTTTAACTTTTAGTCATTGTTGGGATTTGGAATATGCCAGTGTTGTGTGTTCACAAGGATGTTTTTTTTTTCTGTACTGCTGTTTGATTTTAGTTTCTCCACTTAGCAGCAGGCAGAATATGAAATCTGTAGCCTTTTATTTTTTGTAGCTACAGCTACAGGGATTGTAACCATTTTGTTTTTCTTTTGTGTTCAGAATTCTTCCTGAGATTAAGGCTGGGTTTACAATGGACAGACTGGTTGTTTTGACTGATCATAATATATATTTTTGAATAATTGTTTGTCATTGTGTAAAAAGTCAAACAACATGGTCTGCATCACCATAGTTTTCCAGGCAGATGACTTTCTGTCATTTGTAGCCCTGTGCAGTAGTAATCTGCATGTAATGCACAGAGTACTAGGACTTCACTCCAATACTAGAGAAAAAGGTAAACGTTTTAAGTGATTCTCCAGTATGAGGCTCAATCATAACACAGCATATGGGTATGTATAACCATTGTTACACCTCCACCAAGCACTGTTGTGATTGGGCCTCACACTAGGGAATGACAACAAATAGTGCCAGTCAGCAAAGAACAGCAGCAAAAGATAAATCAATGTTGTTTCTGCCTGCTATTCATGCTTCTCAACTTTCCTGAGATTTTCATATATTTTTGTTCTTTCTCCCACTTTATACTTCTTATAACTCAGAAAATACATATAAATGCATAATATTGTTTCTGTTAAATTTTAAGTGAATTGGAGCAATATTTAAAAAAAAAGTCTTTATTTTGATTCTTTGTCCCCATGATTCTTAAGCATAATAAGCTGAGAGGTACAAATTGTATGTCTGACAGAGTATGTTAAGTGTTTTACCAGTTTCAAAGTCAGTAAAATACTTTGCACATTTTTTTTCTGTAACTGGTAGTAAAGGACACAGACAAAGCTCCATGCACTGCAACCATAACTCTTTATTGTGTGTTTTCAAAATGAATGCAAAGAATCACCTCACGAGCTTTGCTTTTTAAGGTGAATTTCTGGGCATCTATGTTGAAAACCCATAATAAGTTGGCTATGATTGCAGACCCAGTCATGACCCTCTGTGTAGTGCATGGAGTGCTGTGAATACCCTCTGAAATTAGTGAAAAGACAGTCTTGTTAAGCATCTTTCTGACATCAGAAAGGTGCTTAACAATTGTCAACGCTCTCCCAATGCTGTTAAACACTACCCTCTTGCTTAACAGTGATCGCTGGCCAAAGAAGAAGAACAGCAGGCAGACATTAAACCAAATTAAACTCTACATGAAGTGTTTACCAGCTTCCTGATGCTCTTCTTAGGTGGCCACCCTCTACATGGTGTTAGTGCCAAATAAATGTTACTGCTACTACACTGTTTTTTTTTCTTAGTTTTGTAATACATGGGAGCAGGTTCAGCTCTATGTACTACAAAGAATTATGATCTCATCTTTCCAGTCATAACCCAGGAAGTTTTGTGTTCTCAATATTGATGTCGAGTCACATCTTGAGAGTCACTCTTAAGATGAATGCCTTGACATCTGTATCTCAGACACATACAAACTTATCATTACTTGCTTTCTTTTCAGATTACATCATACATTTTACCATTCATTTAATTAATATGTCATTATGACCATGTATTTTTCTACTTAAAATTGATCAATTTTAATTATGATAAACTTACTGCAAGATTCTTCTCTCTGTTGCTTTAAAATGTAAAATATAAATAAAGAAAGAAATGCAGAAACCAATGCTTTGGCATTGAGCTGTTTATTAAATGTATGCTGTTCTGTTGCTGGGACTATTGTTCCTGTATTATTATGTTAAGTGCGTTTGTTGACTGGTCATCTTTCTTTAAGTTTTTGGTATAGCTGACTTGCATTTTAAGATTAATTTCAGTCTGATAAATTCTTTTTTTTTTTTTTGTACTGTCAAAGGCACTTTGCACTCTGATTTTTATTGTTGGTGGCAGGATTATTCTTGCCTACTTTTAATATGTGACACTTTTTTGCCTTGAAATATAAGCAGAAATAATCTAACCAATCAACTTGATGCATTAATTTCATACTGGTAAGTCACCCTCTGCACATCTAGTAAAAGTCTTGTCTCTTCTCTCTACTGTGTTGAAAACTATTTATTCAGAACAGCATACCACCTTCAGCAAAATAATTTATGTTTCTTATACATAAAATAGATGATAACTTTAACTTTTCATTCCTTTTAATCAGACTAAAGAAAATGAAGTGAAAACATCTATCTGTGTTTTCTGGAAAACTGATGACAAAAACAAAAGCTATTGGTCTACAGACGGATGTGAGCTTTCTAAACAAGGCAATAACGAAACGCAAGTAACATGTGAATGTAACCATTTAAGTTCTTTTGCTGTCCTGCTGGCACATATTGATATAGTAAGTTCTATGTTTATATTATATAGATGTTTCTATTTTCCCATTTAAAAAAGTTTAGCATATTCCTATAGAATTTCATTTCCATCTATACCACATAGCATGAAGACAGTACAATGAAAATAGTAGGGCAAGGTTACATTTATTTATTTTACTAAAGTTCTTTTTAGTATTATTTCTTCTTTGACACATCATCTAAGGAATATACAGCATTTTATATATATATATATATATATATATATATATATATATATATATATATATATATATGTGTGTGTGTGTGTGTGTGTATGTATACACACACACACACACACACACACACACATGCACACACACACACACACACACACACACACACACACACACACACACACACACACACACACACACACACACACATGAACATTTACTGTCTGCATAGTAGCTTACTCTTGAAAGAGTAATGTAAAAATATGCCAGTGTTATATATTTCTTCCTTATAAATTCATACATAGTGGATCATGCTGTTAGGTCAAGAACAGTTTGTTGTCATAGCTACCAACAATGACATAAGAAACAGCTAGTTATGAATCCCACTATGCAATTATTTATTTTATTTTATTTTAGTTTGCATTTGTTTACTGGGATAATGTGACTGGGTTTAGCATGAACCCCTTTCCAATGGATCTGGGTAGTAAAGGTCCATATACTGTAGAATTATTGAAAGGGTCGTGAATGTTTACATAGAAAGGAACATTATATAGAGCCTAAGATTATATGTAAAGCAGATTAAGCAAAAAACAAGTCAGACATTATTTGTAGTACAATAATCCACATCTAACATATGCATCACATACATATAAGGAGATATTTATACAGAGAAGCAGTTTATGGTTAGCAGTGAGTTTACTTTATGGGTATATATTAAGATCAGAATAGGCCCTCTCTGTAGTAAAATCAGTTTTTGTGAAACATTATTAAGATCATAGAATCATAGGAGGTTACTAGGCTAATGGCTTTGAGGATCTTCCAAGACTAGCCAAGTTTTCCCTCTTGTAATAATGCTATAAGTAGCTCTGGCTCAACACCTGCTGCCCCTCTCAAGAAGGGATACAGGTGACACACCAGGGGTGAATTTGTGATTCCCTATCCAATCATTCAGATTTCATTTGAAAAGGGTCAGGGAAGGGCTCTGCTTTATTTGGATTGGAAGCTTATTCCAAAGTAAGGGTATCCTCTGGGAGATGAACCTGTCTCTCCAGCAGGTTCTATTAATATCTCTTCTTGTGTTGAGGTCACTGGAGTGGGTAAAGCAGGTACCATTTATCTTGCTAACGTGTAACATTTCCATCATGGCGGGATCCGAGGTTTCCCTGTATGCTAGGCAGAGATAACCCCTGAGCAGTATGTAAGACACAGAGTTTAGTGACATGGATTTCAGTCTATTAGCATAGGACATGTATTGAACACCTTGAATTTTCTTTGTAGGGCACTGCTGAGGTCTCCACAATTGCTGCAGGTGCCTGATGAGGAACATACCAAAGGGTGCATTGTACTATATAATAGCACTGATGAGGGAGGAGTACAGGGGGATTATAACCTCATTTTTTTCTGGAGGCAATGCCCTTACTGATGAGATGGGCAATGTAGAAGGCTTTCCTTGCCACTGGGGAAATGTGGTGATCAATGGAGAAGTTGCTGTCAACCTGTGTGCCCAGATCTCTTACTACAGATTGGGTACTCAAAGTGGTGTTGTTAAAGTGGTACTTTGCAGCCATGTCTCCCTTGCCAAAGGGAATGATGATGCACCTTTTAGTATTTAACTTGAGCCCTTGGCTTTTGCACCAGTCATAGGTTTGAGTAAGAGTTTTTTGGAGAGAGTCAATGTCATTTGGGGATTCAATGGCCACACCCAGTTTGTAGTTGTCTGTGAACTTTGTTAACCACACTCCCTTTGTATTGAACTCTAATTCTGAGAAGTAGATTCCAAATTACAGTGGCCAAAGCACCAAGCTCTGTGGTACACCACTGGTTACTGGTCTGAAAGTTTCTAAAGTGTCCCCTAGTTTAACTGTTTGTGCTCTATTTGTGAGCCAGTTTGCTACCCACCTGACTATATACTGGTTTACTTGCAATTGGGTAAGTTTATCTATGATACCCTTCATCCAAGGCTTTGTTGACTGTCTCAAAGAATTCCACCAAGTTTAGTAGGCACAAACTACGTTTGACGAAGCCAAATTGGGATGGGTCTAGTGTTTGGAGGTCACCTATGTACTTGTTGATAAGGCCCATGATAACTCTCTCAGTGCCTTGCATATGAGGCTTGTCAGACTTATGAGTCTGTTGTTCCCAGTGTCAGCAGAGGAACTCCCTTTGTGGAGGGAGATGACTATGGCAGTTTTCCAATCTGCAGGAAGAAACCTGGTGCTTAGACTATGGTTAAATAGGGTACTCAGAGGTGCAGCTAATTCTTGCTTTAAGCAATTTAGAATGCAGGTAGGGATGTTGCTGGTCCCATATTGGCCATATTTTTCACCCTAGAAAGGGCATTAAGGACTTGTTCCTTAGAGATTTCTGGGGGAGGACATGAAGGAGGGATGTCTTGTGGTATATTGGGCAGAGACAGGGGAGACATTCTCACTGAACCTGTCAGCCAGCAGATTAGCAATATTACCAGATTCAGTATATGTTATGCCATTTACTACAAGTTCTGTGCAACTCTAGGATTTAGCTTTGAGATTCCTAAGAAAAGAGAAATCACACTTTAGGGAGAAAGTAATGGACAAAAAAGATATAGCTTAGTGAGAGTAGGAGGACATTACTGTAATGAAAAATCAGAAGTGAGGAAAGGAGTAAAGCCAGGATCTAGAAATGGAAATAAATAAATTGGTATTATGGTTTTTGCCTTTTTAATTTCTCCAAGACTTTTGGCTTTCTAATACCATGACAGGAACGGACCCCATTACTATGTCAAAGTATGATTAAAGTTCATGAAATTAGTATTGTTCCCATCTATCATGTCAGCCAGAAGTGCTCTTCTCAGCACCCATAATGTGCCCAGAGTTGAATCCTTCTGCAATTCATATGGAGTTACATGTTTCAGTAACATATCTAAATACGATTGTAAATTCTTTGTTGTAGAACCCATTGCTCCTAATACTGTTGGCACTATCTGGGTATCTTCCTTACACCTTGCTCTTATTTTTGCCTGGAAATCCTGTTATTTTTTGACTTTGTGTCTTTCTGTACGTAAGACACTGTATTCACTGCATTTAGCAATTTCAATGATAAATGCTACTTTTGCCTTCTTTTCACGGACAACTCTGTCTGGTTTTCTCACATCTATTTTTGAACTGTTGATAATGGGTGAGCCTATGTGATATATGCTTCATCATTTCCTATAATGCTTTGTGGCTCAAATTTCCAGTGCTTTTCAGCTTCTTCAATATTATAATGTTTGCACACTCCCCAGTGCAACAGTCTCGCCAATTATGCCTTTCAGTATATAGTCCTTTTGCAATCAGTGTATCACACCTAGCAACATGATGCGTGACTATTTCCAATTCTGTTTTACAAAACCTGCATTTGTCTGTTTCTCAAACATGTTCAATGGGCTTTGTAAACCAGTGTGTAGGTAGCCCACTGTCCTGGACCACCAACATTAACCTTTCATTAAATTCACCTCTCCTTAACCATTCCTGTATTCAGTCCTGATTGACATGAGGTAGTTCCAAGAGTTTTCTGCACTTGCAACTACATTTATGCATTTTCTCATTTTTTGCCTTCTCATCTGATCCTTCACCTTATATTCTTTTTTTTTTTTTTTGGCACATTCAGTTGCTGCCAGATTATTATCATCTTCTGATTTGATTTCCATTCCCACTTGACACAGATACGCTTCTGCTAAACTAAGAAGGGAAGTCATCTTAGACTTAGTCTTCTCATATTTTAAAACTTTCACTATGCTTGGATCTTGTGAAGTCAGTAGATATGTATGCAGTCTTATGACTGCAGATCTATACATCTTATCAATTTTGAGGAGGCCCATACCTTCTTCAGAACAGCAAATATATAATCTTGGTATACACTGATTTGTATAAATCATTTGATAAGCATGACTCATTTTTCTTGTTTTCCTGTCCTTTTGGGTCAGTCAGTCAGTCTAAAATTGTAAATTAGGACAGGAAGAGCAAATGGATTTATAGCTTGGACTTTATTCCTAGATGTCAGTGCTGTTTTCAGTATTAGTTTTAGTCTTCCAAAGTATTCCTTAGGGTTTATTGACACTTGTTTGAGTTTTATTGTTGATCCTTCATCAATTCCTAAATATTTATACACTTCCTCCTGCTCAAGTTCTTTTATATCACATTTCTGTCCCAGACTGATATTTTCTTGGTGTTGCTGCTATCCTTCTTTAAAAGTTGCTTTTGCACATTTACCAAGACCAAATTACATTCTTATATCATCTGAGAAAGTTTTGATTACTTGTAGTTGTGCTTTCAGTTCCTCATCTGACAAACTATACAGTTTTAAATCATCCACAAAAAGAAGATGAGAAATCTTTACATTTTGTTGTTTTTTGGGAGCCAAATTGTAGCCATGACCTAATCTGTTAAGTAAACAGCTTAATGGGTTAATGGCGAGACAAAACATCAACAGTGGAAAAGAGTTACCCTGAAATATCCTTCTTTGAATTTCTATTGCTGGAACAATATCCTTTCCTTTATCATGGCTTAAAACAGAGTGGTTTGCCACTGTTTCATGGTCTCTGTAATGTAATTGATCAATGTAGGGTGGATTTTATACATTTGTAAGCACTCTTTTATCCATGAATGTGGGATACTGTCAATTTTTTTTTTTTTTTTGTAGCCTATCCATGTCATATTTAGATTCTACCCCTTTTAAAGTTCTCCACCAGTACTTTACATAACAAGAAATGAATCTTTGTTCCATGTGACATTATTTTGATACCCTTTTGGTCTATTGCCATAATTGAGCTTGCTTCTAAATGACAGCCCTGTCTGCATCAATTCTAGTACATCGTTTATAAATTGTAAGAATATTTTGCAGGATTGTTCTTAAACAGGGGTATTGTTTTTCCTGTTGTTAACCAGGTTGGCTTCTCTTTGGGGTGTGCTTATAAATAGTTCTTACTCATGGTTAAATTAGGTCTATATTAGAATCATGAAAGCTGTCTTTTGCAAATACATGTTCATCGACACATAAATGTCGAAGAACGAGAACAGCGAAGGACAACAGCAGTGAAAATGAGAACGCCGAACGCATTCCCGGAAGTAACAGTGCCATACAGGTAAGGTAAACCTAACTGAACAAACCTTATCTAAAACACTTTTTCAAATGTTTTTGTACTTGTGCCCCCCACAACCCCCACTATTTAAATATACCAACTCCGAGATCGCAATACAGTGGGGAAAAGGATTCATTTCCTCATCCCCACAATCACCCTGCTGGCCAAGAAAATCCATTTGGCATTCTCATTTCCGCTGTTGTTGTCCTTCGCTATCTTTCTGAATATTTTTGTTGATCTATTCCTCTTTCTGAACCATTCTAAAAGTGACACTTCTTCTCTTAATTGCTTTATAGTTTTTCTCTGTTCTATACTTCCATGATGGCATTTGATTTCTCCCTTCCTTTCTCTTACTGCCCTGTGTTTTCGTGATAAGACTTTATCTGTTATTAATTTAGCTGCACAGTAATATAGGGCAGGATTCACGAAGCCTCCGTGTAAGAGTTATAACTCATACACGGAGGCTGCAGTTAAACGGAGTGATGTCAGCATGCTCTGCATATTAATGAGAGCATGCTGAATCACACTGAAGGCCAACACGGTCCATGTAAGACAGTAGGGGGCGTGTCCGTAGGCCGAGCCCTGTAAGCGGACACGCCCCCAGAAGAGGAAAAGTACCCAAAGGAAACACCCACGACAGAGTCCACGGAAATGTGAATAAACAGAACACAACACATGCCCCCACAGACTAGAACATAAAAGAAATATAAATGAACATGTTATAATTTTTTTTTAAACTGTAAAGATGTTTAACCGTGAGTGCGCTCGTTTGCGCGGGCGTGCCCGTAGCGCAGCTACAGTTAGCAGTCAGTGGGAAAGCATATAAAAACTAAATATGCAAAATAAACCAGGAAGCAATAGCGTAGCGGTAGAGATGCTGGCTGCAGAGCAGGCATTCATGGTTCGAGCCCCCACAACACCATTTTTTTTTTTTGCAAAATAAGCAGGAAACAAGTCCCTGACAAATATGTAGACATAAAACCACAACTTATGTAAAATGTAATGAAATAGCCCATTCATATTGAAGAAATGTGAGGTAACAAAAGAATAAAAAATGCCAGATGTGCCCATAGATGAGCTACAGTTTAACAGGGTGAGTGTATCTGCCCGTAGATGAGCAGTGGTTTAACTGGTGCAAAATGAGTGCCCATAGCTGAGCAGTGGTTTAACACGCTATATCTATGTGCCCCTAACTGAGCTGAGCATAATATGCGTACCGATAGCCAAATGAGGCTTAAAGCAGTGTACCCCGTTTGCGCGGAGCTGCACACCGCGCAAACAAGCTAACCGACGGGCAACGTTGAGCAAGCCGTATCAAAACTGCCTTTACACAGACACACCCCTCAGCATGTCTAGACAGTCATGAAAAATAAAAAGCAGTGGGGAGGTTCGAACCCAGGATACTATACATCATAGTCAAGGTACAGAACCACTAAGCCATGACAGCAGTACCTAGAAATGCAATAATAGCTAATATATAGGAATGAATACAAACTACAGCATGACAATGCAGGTTTACTGAAGTTGATACAATTCCAAAATGGCCAATCACAGATATGTGCGAGAAAAACGGACTATATAAGCCCCATAGGCGGGAATACACAGCATAAACGATTGTAGAACAGACCTGCAGGCAGAATGTCAGGAGTAGGTGAGGGTAGTCGCTTTCGAGCACAGAGGTGGGGTGTTGAGGAGTCCAGGTACATGGCCTGGCTCCTAGTCCACAATCATGAGGCCCAACTCATGCAGGGCCAGGTCCTCTGGGGAGCATACAGGGCTGAGGCGTGGGACCAGTTGGCTCATGATCTCACCAGTGCCACAGGGATTCCAAGGACTGGTGAGCAGGTCCGTCACCACCATGCGGACCTGAAGAGACGCAAGCAGGACCAACTGAACCTTTGGATCCAGGAGGCCCGGCAAACACCCAATGCCCCACTACTGAGTAAGTAACATTTAATTATGTATGTAAAAATTAAACTAGCTGATATTATGGAGATGTGTATTCCAATATTACTTCATTTATATTACAGCTGCAGGTGTCCGTTCTGCGAACCGCAGAGCCTATGGCGATAGGCTGGTGCGGTTGCGCCACCAGGCAGGTCAGTAATCCACTACCAGTAACTGTAAAGAAATATAAAAGTATGACAGTCAGCAAAAGAGTGCAGTGTAGTCAGTAAGGAATAAAATCTGCAAGTAACAGTGTGAAAGTGTATGCAAGTATTGCTTGATTACAAGAGTTTCCAGCCTGTAAGTGTAACCTAAACATGAAACTGTCCGACATATATTCTGAAATAAAAATGCCCTGCCTGTAAGAAAATAGTACACAACCTGCAGCAGGCTGAAAAGTATAGCTGCAGAAGATGATGAAATCACATGTGTGAAATATATCCCTGTGGAAATACTGAAACATGACAGAAGTGAGTCTGCTGGAAAGGATTGTACTAACTACTGTTAAAACATGTCAATAAAGCCTAGAAATACCATCCTGAATAGTAAAATGAAAGCAAGTGAGAGAGTGTGAGAAAGTGTCATGAATCCAGCAATGCAGTAGTAATAACCCCTGAATAAAGTATACTGCAGTCAAGACAGAATGAAATGCATGTGAGACTCAAAACCAAACAGCGAAATCTGTTCAAAGTGTTGCTGCATGTGGAATGTGTATCCCAAAATCCGGATATATTGCTCTCAGTCTGAAATACGCAGATAGGATGATTGTCTGATATACCAAACATCCACACTTGTCTACAGCTATATAAAGCAAAAGTAGCAAGATGATGTAGCTGAACAAAGCTAGATATGAATGTGTATGAAGAACACTAAAATGTATATTGATGTTGCAGTAACAGTCCTATCAGCAAGGTGAAATAGTTATCATATAGGAAACTGAAGGTAGAACAGTAGTGTGTATATAACTGTAGCTATTAGAAATGTACAGCATATGTATTGTTATTCGAAGGTGTTAATATTACTTTCTTTACCCCACCCTATAACCACATATAACCCATTCCATGTGAAAATGGTATGTGCAATCACAATTAACACCCCTGGACGTTTGTCCTGTTGGGTCATATATATTTGCATGTCCGTTGATGCATCTGCCCTGTTCATACATCCACACCTGATGGCCTGTTGCCATCAATTAACCCTGCATGTTGTTGGACTGTGTATTTCTGTTCAAATTATGCATGTGTTATGCACGCTGTTCAATGGTGTGAATATCTGGGTGTTTGGTTAATGGGAATACTAATGCATGCTGTTACAACTAATTGTGAATGGTATTATATGTCACTAACCCAAACTGTCATGACATAATGCAAAACATAGTACGACAGGGAAGGCGGGTTCCAGCGGACCCACCTCTCCCACCTCAGCTGGCGAGTGCACCTGGCACTAGTGCCGAGTCTGGACCCTCCTCCGGTGGCCCTGTGCCACCTGTGGGTGGAAGCGCTGCAGGGGATGGGGCTCGCCCCCCCTGCAAGTGTGGCCGGAGGAGATCCACCACTCACCCTCCATAGCGTCCGGACTGTGGTGCATAGGGAGATTCGGGACTCTGTCCTTGAGCCCCTACGCCAGCTCGAGGCACGGGTGGTGCAACTAACGGGCATGCCTGTTGCCCCACCTACACAGCCCCCAGCACAGCCCCATCCTGGGCAGTGAAGGAACAGTGGCAACTGCCTATGGGTGGGGATATCAGTTCCACTGTTGCCATCTGTGGGCTCATGGGCTCTGGATATCCAAACCTCCGTCCCCGTCAATTGTGTAACCCCCCCACACGTGTCATACACCGCCCCTGTATGTGTCTTGTTTGTCTTGTCTGTTTACCTACCCAACCTACCTCCCCAGCTGAACCGACTTCCTTCACCTGACATACCACTCTTACCTGAAAAAAAAAAAAAAAAAAGGGCACTCTGTACCCACAAAAAAATTACGCCCCATACATAGCTGCCCATTCCGCGCACATGTCCGCTGGACATGGAACCTATCAATTACAATTGACTGTACAACAAGTATTATTGTTGTCCTGACACCTCTTTCAGGGGTGAAAGGTTTCAAATGTCACACCAAATTACATACATATGCACAGCTGTTGCTGATGAAGAAATGGGCAGCTATGGGCCTTACCTACATCCCTCCTGCACATCCCAAGCTTGTTTCCCTACTGTCTTACCCTCTTTGTGACCCCTTTTTCACCACTTTCCTGTCTCCCCATTTTCTTTTCTTTCAAAGAAAATAGCACGGGTGTGCGCCAGAGTAAGCACCATTAAGCGGTTGTAACCAGGTGTGCGCGGAGCTAACCGCCAGTGTGCATGCGTGAGCTCCGCGCAAACCAGCGCTAGCCCGGTTACAACTGCTTAAAAGTGCCTTAGTCACTGTGATTGACAGGTCCTGTACTCAGTTCAAAAGAAAAATAAACTCCCACTGTCAGTCCCGAACCCAGGACCTTGGAAACACTAGTCTGTACAACCTACCACTAAGCCATGACTCTTATACAAAAACATTGTGCTAAAATAAATATAACATGTAAAAGTAGGGATGAATGTAAAGGGAATACAGGATGTGTAGTACACAAAGCATGTCATTTAAAATAAATGTCAAAACTACTGGATTTCCATAATAGTAGTGTGTGAAAAGAAACAGCCATGCTAGTTGGCAGCCTGTAGATAATAAGGTCAGTTAAAGTACATAGATATATGTATGCATATGTACACATATATATATATATATATATATATATATATATATATATATATATATATAAATATATCTATATATAGTTGTAGGAGTCAATGTGCATACACACTTGCTACAGGGAACATGAGAGAGGAATGGAGAATTGTGAATATACAACACAGCCTGAAGCATGAGAGAGATACTAACCTTTACAGTCACAGAACACTGTCCACAGCATACCAGCATGGTCCCCGCCCTCACAATCTGAAAGGGCAACGCCTATCCCACATACCCTTTTATAGCACTGACCTGAAATCACAGTGAGAACTGCAATCAGTACACAACTGGCTGTATGCAATTAGCAAATGCTGGCTTGCAATTGGTGCAGAGGCCATCACATGGAGCTATGCAGATACCTACAAAAGCATCCAGTGCTAACACTCCCCACATGCAATACATTCATTGCATTGTCTGTAAGCAGACAGAGGGAGAGCGAGAAGTGAGAGAGAGAGAGAGAGAGAGAGAGCAAAAAAAAAAAAACCAGACACTGTGACTCTCTGTAACCTGAAGCTGTCAGCACTGACAGTAGCAGTAGCAAGCAGAAGCTGTGGTAACGCAACCAGCTGCGACAAACAGAGGTAATGCAAAGTAGCAGGTTAATAGTGTGCATACTGTGAACCCTCCAAATGTGTCATAGGTCTGTATCCATAGGTATGTCCATGTGATATGTTGTGTGTACGTAGTTCCACCAAAAGGGGATGACCATACATCACATGTCAAGCAGTCATAGGCCAGGATCCTGGCAGCATGTGTCTGTGCGTTGGCCCAGCAATGGCTGTAGTGACTGCTTTGAAATGTTAGCCAGGCCCAAAAGTCAGGATCAGCCCATCCCAAAGGCACACTGGCTGGGAACAAGTGTCTGCAGGTACCTGATGTCACTGCATATGCATCCCATACTGCATAATTCCATAGCGTAGCAGACCAGGCCCATTATGCATATGATGTGGTAATTCCCAGGGTCAGTCGAGGTGCCCCTTAGTGTTGTGGGACCACTGTTGCTGTATGCCACTGTCCAGGTACATATCCTGTAGCACGGCCAAGATAAACTATCAGTGTTACATGCGGTGGTATGTCCTCTCAGAGTGCCGGTAGCACACATCCAGGGGGACCACGAGGTCACAGTGATGCTGTGTGTTCTCCTCTGCTGAGGGCGGCCCTCACCTGGACATGTGCGATGATAGGGAGGTTACATCCAGCTGGGATAAATATCTCAAAGGTGGGGGAGAAGGAGGGGGGATATGTGCACCAAACATGTCTGCAGGATTGTTGCCAATATGAGTGTGTTTGGTGAATGTTAAGTAGGTGTGGATTAACACATAGCATATCTGAGGCATGTGGTCCATATGTGTAACATAACTGAAGAAGGCCTTGTGGTCATCCATAGTGTTTGTGTCCATTTCCCTCCCAGAGTAGGCCGTGGCTGTTGTTATGACGGACTGTAGCGTAGTACCAGTGCTGACCACAGATGCCTACCCTTAATGTGAATGTGCTCTGTCCTGCAGTAGCCTCCTGCTATTGTTATACAATCTGCCTCTGTCTGGGGTCCACCGGACAGGATGCCTAACCTTTGTGCATAGGGTCTGGGTTAGACATGTGTGTGCAAGTGTCATGCAATCCGCGGCATGTCCGTGGTAAGCATTTGCAAAGGGGTCAGCAGTGTGGCTTGTGGCTTCCACTGGCCCAGTGTGCTGCATGGATACCATCCCAGTCCCAGCAAGTGAATAACTGTCTAACCACATACATATCAAAGTAGTCTACTGTGCTGGTGGTGGTGGTGGGATATGTATATCCAGGCCGAATAACGTCTGTCCACATCACAGTAGTGGATGGTGTCCCACATACAGTACCTTGGGATGAACCCCCAGAGTGAGGTTGTGCATTGCACCTGTCAGTGTGTGCTGACCGATGGGGCATGCTACTACGTTGTGTGGAATGTGGCAGGTATTGTTGCACAGGTGTTGGCTGAGCACTGATATCTGGCCATGTACCTGTGCATCCACCACGACACACACACATGCAACATATGGGAGTAGTAGTATATCACTACACATGAGTATCATGTATAGTATGTGTGCCATATATTGCTGACATGGTCTGCTGATATCCTGTCTGTGTTCTCTTCCAGGGAGATGGCGCGACAGCGTAACCCTGCCTACTCTGTGGCGGAAGATGAGGAGATCCACCAGAGCCTGGTGCGGCAGTATGACATCCTGTTTTCCGCACCAGTCAGAATCAGCAGGAGAGGGCCGCACTGTGGCAAGACCTTGTCCGTAGGGTAAATGATATTGGCACGCATAACAGGACATATGAGCAGGTACGACATCACTGCAGTGATTTAATCCGAAGTGTCCGGCAGCGTGCATCAGATATCCACAGGCAACAGGTCGCCACAGGAGGTGGGGTGGCCACACATCCCCCCCTCACCAGACTGGAGGGGCTACTCCTAAGTGTTGTGGCTCCAGCCCCGGAACACCAACAGCAGTACACCTGCATTATGATGGAGGCTGGTTCGACACAGCAGCACGACATGGAGCGTGCAGGTAATATGCCATATGTACACCTGACTGTTCTGTACACTGTATCATATGCAATATCAATGGCACAGATGTGCCCACTGACATTAATCTCATCATTTCTGCAGGTCCCTCCAGGGTTACAGAGAGACAGGCTATCCTTGCTGGTGAGTGTGTTTAACATAACCTATAATAGTCCTGATAATGCTAGTAACAGTAGTGTAACTCAGTAGTGCTCTGTGTGTATACTGCAGGGTGTGCATGTGTGCAGGTGTGTCTGTGCCCATGTGTGCATGTGTGCAGGTGTGCCTGTGTCCACGTGTGCATCTGTGCATGTGTGCCTGTGTCCATGTGTGCATGTGTACATGTGTGCATGTGTGCATGTGTGCCTGTGTCCACGTGTGCATGTGTGCATGTGTGCATGTGTTCATGTGTTCATGTGTGCATGTGTGCCTGTGTCCACGTGTGCATGTGTGCATGTGTGCATCTGTGCATGTGTGCATGTGTGCATGTGTACACGTGACCATGTGTGCATGTGTGCATGTGTGCATGTGTGCATGTGAACACGTGTGCATGTGTGCATGTGTCCATGTGTGCATGTGTCCACGTGTGCATGTGTGCATGTGTCCACGTGTGCATGTGTCCACGTGTGCATGTGTGCATGTGTGCCTGTGTGCATGTGTGCATGTGTGCCTGTGTGCATGTGTCCATGTGTGCATGTGTGTATAAGTGCATCACTGGTAACAATGTCTGGAGACTGTAAACTGTGTTTCCTGTCTTCATCCCACAGGCTCTGGGGCTGCTCTGGTGACCTGCAGCAGGGAACCTGAATCCTGTGCCACGGCTACTGGTAATGATGATATATGTGTAATGGTACAGGAAGGTGTGTCAGGGTCTGCCATTGGTCAGCCAATTGACAGTACACAGCTGTCAACCCCATCATTGCACACAGTCATCCTGCCTGTACATCCTTTGTCACCATTGTCCCTAGGTGATGGACAGGATACAGCGGGCATAGACCAGGGTAATGTGGTACCTGTGGCACATGCGTCCCCACACAGCAGCCATGGACAGGGTCCTCCGATGGTACCACACAGACAGTTGCCCATGGGTTCTCGTGGGAGCATCCGTGGGCGCACTGCCTCTGGCCGACATGCCCAAAGAGGTCTGTCAACCTCAGCTATGTTTCGGACTGTCATACAGGCTCAGTCACGTATGGAAAGGTACACCAGACAGGGTCTGAGGGAGCTCAGAGCATGTCGCACATCCATGACAGACAGTATGCGTGACATTGCGGATGCTATCCGTAACTTCACCGATGTCATAGACAGACGTTGTGGGGACATATTACAGCAGTTCCACAACCAGATGTCCATGAGCCAGGGCAATGGTGGGCGTCTGCGGCATCGACGTGGCCGTATGCCGGCAGCGGCAGCAGCTGGCAGTCGGCGCAGATGGCAACAGGCTCACGTACGCCCCCATAGTGCCAGCAGCAGCCCCAGCAATGCTGGGTCTGTGCTGTCATCGGAACGCCCCAGGAGACCACGTGCACGTGGCTCTGGACAGTCCCAATAGGGACATGTGTCCAGTCAACACCCCCCCGCTTCTGATGACAGTACCCAGTCCGGCTTTGTACTGGATACGGTCCGTAGCACCCCTGCCAGGCACAGATACCGTTTCCGTGCACACAGACACTGATCTGTATGGCCTGCCAGGTGCAGTCTGCGGCTGTCCACAAACCCCTGTATATGGCAGCCATGAGGTGGAACTGTGTGCGTGCATACACACATGCGAAATGTTAACACTTAGGGCAACCACATACATGCACACACTGCACCAACACTGCCCCACCCTGTACTGCTGCCCCTCACCAACACACATACACACACATGTCAATTGGTGGTATCAGTGGCTGACTTAGGCATACCTAATCCACACCCTGTGCATATGATGACACTGTGCCACCTCCTGCAATCTCCAACATCATTGCGGGGACAGGTAAACACGTTGCTGATGCACAGGGTGACTACATAGATGTGTATTAGTAGTATCATTAGTAGTATCATGTTGGTAACAGTACAGTGTGCTGCTATGACTGTGTGTGTACCCCAGCATGCCTGCTGTAGTAACTGTATGAATGTCCTGAATTGTTATCTGCACCCATAGTACATACCAAAGTATAACAGCTGCACATAATTGCATGCCGGTGGTAAGGTTGTCAACAGATAGCCGCATACATGGGTAGCACAGGGGGAAAGCTAACGCAAGTAGTGATATGCAATGGTGGACATGTACAGTAATGGTGTCAAGATGCCCACAACGACTATGCCATGTGTATGTTCGCGCATCTAGATATGTGTGCAGTACCAATGTCGTCCAGATCACAAATAAGTATGACATAATATCGGTTCTACCATGGGCATCTGTGCTGCGTATTCCTGAGTACATGTTGATAGTGCCTACATATTTGCATTGTTACGTACTGTTATTGTTACCCCTTCTTTGTTGTATAATGCAGTACTTCCAGCCCTGTGTACTGTAGCTTTGTTTGCATGCATGTTTGCTTGGGGTCCCCTGGAACACTGCTTACACCTGCAATGCAGAGTTACAGTGCTTCTGTAGACTGCTAGTGACATCTGCATAGCGTACCATATGTATGTCAACCTTACACATGACAGAACGTCACTGTCTGTCCTGTACGCATGTACGTTGCCTGTGACACATTGCACACGTCTTACCTGGCATTTACCCACGTGTGCAGTCATATATGTCAGTGTTATGAAACAGTGGCAGTCGACCCACACATACACACCTTCAGTATGTTGTTCCCCATTGGCCCTATGTGTTGGTACTCACCATGGCAATCACACTAATAGGGTGGCATGTGCAAAGGTAACCTGTGAATCGCCTCTATGGTCCAGTCGTGGTTTATGTGAGTCATGTGTCATTGTCACAGCTGCCACATGTATGCAGTCAGCCATCACCCTTGGCCAGGAACGTACAACACATGTGTGGGATGCCACCACACAGCCAGTCTGGGGACTGGTCTCTCTGAACCCAGTAATGCCATACCCTGTCAGGTGGCATGTCATATATACTACGTCCAGGACAAACGTCAAACCCAATCCCTGCTGCTACTATTGATAATACCCCTGCAGATGTTCCCGATAGCTTTGACCAGTCCTTTACTGAGACATTGCAGGCCCTAGCTAGCCATCTACCTCCTAGCTCCCTGGTCCTGAAAGCAGCACCCCTAGAAAACTACTTGCGTCCAGCTGCCAACCAGTCGCCACTTCACTTCTCCGTACCTTGGTTGTAACAGTGAAACCCACTACACTGTCTGTTGATAAACTCCCTGCCGAGTACCTATCAAAACCAGATGATGCTATTGCTTACCCCGTCTCAAAGGTAATCAAAGGAACTATGTTAGAATCTAACTTTCCCACCATCTGGAAAATGTCATATGTAATCCCACTTCACACAGGAGGCAGCTCTACTGAAGTCCCCAATTATAGGCCAATAGCTATACTCTCTCCACTTGCAGAGATTATGGAAACTTTCGTCATAGACAAGTCATGCACCACCTAATCCAAACTCGCATTATGGCAGACACTCAGCATGGCTTACGTCCTCATCACAGCACTACGTCAGGCCTCCTAGTTTTTACTAACACCATAAGCCATACTTGCAACATTAATTATATATCCACAGCCCTCCTTTTGGATAACTCAAAGGCATACGATATGGTTGATCACCAACTTGTACTCCACACCCTGCACAGACTGTCTAGATACTGGAGCCTTCCAATGGTGTCAATCCTACCTGCATGGTCAACAGCAGGCCGGCCTCTGGCAGAACAAACCCTCTAACCTTCTACCTAACACCCTCAGAGTACCACAAGGCTCTATCCTAGGGCCCTTGCTGTCCTCCATTGTCATTAACGACCGTTATACTGTCATCCCAAAAGTCAGCTGTATCCAATATGCTGTATACTCTACTCTGATCTGCTCAGCCACATCTCCAGTAGAGTTATGGTCAGCTACCCAGACCACCTTTAATACAATAGCAAACTGGCTTTCTGAACATCGTCTGATCCTAAATCCCAATCAAACTAAACTGCTGTTATTCCACCAACACGTAGGTCTACCACGTTCACCGTTACCATAACATCAACTGATGGCACAATAATCTCCCCTGACCCATCTCCGAAACTATTAGGTGTCATCATAGACAATAATCTCATATGTGACATACATGTTAACCAGATTAGCAAAGCCATCAATAGAAAGCTAGGGTCACTTTACAGAATTAAAGCCTTCCTAGCCCCTCCAGCTAAAGGTGCCATAGCTCGCTCACACCTTGTTTCAGCCTGTCTGTATGCATCCCCTCCACTCTCACATATGAACAAGACTGTCCTTAACAAGCACTCGATTTGCTACAACCACATTGCCAGGTTTGCCACTGGCCCGCCTTTTAGGACACATCATTGCATCAATCTAAATCAGCTTGGTTGGCTTGCAATACCCAGCCTAATACAGTATAACCAACTGATTATGGCCTATAAAATCCTCTATAATCCAGACAATACTCCTTCACTTAAATTATTATCACCCCCTATAACAATCCTAGACCGCTTCGATCCTCTAACAATGTACTACTTCAAACTAGAAAGTTTAATAACACAGCTGGTGATTCTCTCTTTGCAAACCCTGTAAGTAGATCCTGGAACTCACTTCCAGCTGATATTACCCTAATGTCCACCTTAGGTCATTTAACAGTAGACTCAAACAACATTTGTCACGTAACTGGCTATGTCAATGTATCAAGCCTGGCTAACTCGAATGCGTAACTTCTGTGAACCACTGTACTGTGTAATTTCAATTTAATCCTGGCTTGTGTTCAGGTCTAACATTAACCTGTGGAACATGTTTGACTTGCTTACTTATGTAATCTCTGTAAATAATCTGTTTGTACTATGTAATGCTAGTATTCTGTAATGCTGTATCTGCTACCCTCGTAGCTTGTCTCCACAGCCCTCCCCTGGAAATGGACATGCATCCAGTTGGGCTATCCCAGTCAACAAATGTAGGATAAATAAATAAATCAATACAAGATATTACAGTGACGACAATACCAGTCAGACATTGACACACACTGACAGCATGCTGAACACACTGGGGCATACGTGGGGATTCAGACTAGCAGCCTGCCTGGGCATCACACACCTCTGCATCTGGCACACAGGCATATGTTCCGTCGGAACAGAGCACATGCCACACATGGCACGCACATCCCCTGTGCCACACACCCACAGCCTGTAGGGCTACACAACACACCTGCTACAGACGTGTCAGGTACCTGTCTGTGTTTATGTGTTTGGTTTACAGTTGTGGTAGGTCTATGTGGGACTGGGTTCATGGTGTATGTGGTTACCTTCTCCTCCTGACTAGTGTTGACAGTACTGGCTTGTTGGAGCTCAACCTCTGCTTTGGATATATGGATGCATCTATCACATATGTTTGTATTTATTCGGGGGTGTTGTGGTTGTCTGTGTACTTGGTACAGGTGTCACATTGCCTCTGGATTCATAGGTTATACTTGTTGTGGCTGGACTTAGTGGATTGTATGTGTGGACATATGTTGTTGCCATACTACTGGTCAGTGATTACTTCCCTTTTTATGTTTGCTCTATCATGCGGTATCTTCCTCATTCTCTTGCATGGTTTGGTAATGGCTGGAGCCCAGCATGCCAGATGTCTGCGTGTATGGCATTGTGTGTTGTTGTTATTTGTGATTGCATACTCCAAGCATTCCTGGCTGTGTTCATGGAATGCCTGTATAACATGTTCTGTGGTGTGTCCCATGTTCTGCACTTGCACAGGGCCTTTTCTGGATTCAACATCGGTTTTGAGGGCTGCAACCTATACTTTACACATGTTTTTCACTGTGGTATTCTGGCCAGGGACTGGGGTCGGGTGTGTATTTCCAGTGTGCTTACTCTATGGTCTTGTCTTACCAGAGAGGGGTACACTTCTCATCTTGCCATCCAGTACACATGTTGCTGATTATCACATCCAGTATGCTTACCCCTCTTGTGGGGGTAGTACATTGTTCCTGGGCAGTTTGGTTTATGGAATCTGGGTAATTTTCCCCTACTGTGTTGGTGCTAGTATGATGCTACCGTTGTTTGTCTGGGTATTTTCAGTCGAGCAATATAATGTGGTTTGGGGGGCTTGATATATTCATGTATTCCGACATAGGCCAGGTGATGTTCCTGGTATTAGGACAGTGGTCTGCAGCAGGCTATCTACTGCGAGGCAGTTTTAGCCATTGGTATTAGACCATGGCTATTCCATGCTGCTTCTTGTTGTGGTACCAACATGGGGGTGTGGTTATCCTTGCCATTTCTTGCTAGTCACCCTCCTTTTGTAGCTTGTTCCATGTTTTGCGGCTGTACAGCACAGTATGAGGTGTGACCTGGTAGTGCTAGGGTGCTGCTGTGAGCCTTGCCCAGTTGTCTATTACAGGACTGGTATCTACATTCTCCTTACTGTGTGCATTTACACTGCACACATCTTGCTGTTTGTACATCTGTCATGGGGTAGTATTACATCTAGGTTCCTATCCCTTGTAGAACCTATGAGGTTGGGTGTGTGTTTTGCGACTTACCTATTCAGGGTATGTTGTGGCTACTGACAGCCTTTGCCAGTATCCATGGGGCATGGAATGCTAGGTGCATGCCACCCCTAGCAGGTGGTGCATCATGTCAGACTCTGCATATCTTCCCAGCCTGTGACACATTGGCTCCCCTTTGACTGACTGCATTACTTCAGCCGATTATTGTACTTGATCTTCTTGTCTTCATAGTGTGGCATCATGCTTGGTGAGGGTGAGATGTTAGGCAGGGTATTCATGTTTGCATATACTAGATGATGTTACATTGCTTGACACATGGCAATCATGCCTCAGGTGGTGCTGCAGGGCTGCCTCTGTCAGATGCACATACTACACTCCCTGTACATGTTTGAGAGCAGGTTGTGTCATGTTAGGCATCCCTGTTACTATATGAGTGAGTCAGAGAGGGGTATCATTCCCAGAGTTCCTACTGTGCCAGTGTATGTGCTATGCGTTGCCTCTTTGCCAAGGCCAGGGCATACTGGGCACGCCTCCTTCTGCCTACTGGGGCAGGCTCAGGTTGTTCCTCCTCCGAGTCACGCTCTGCCTGTGATGGCCTTGGCAATGGTGGGGGGCTGTTTGGCCCGGCCCTATGCTGGTCCTGCTGCAGCTGTTTTCACAAGATCATATTATGTAGCATAGCACATACCATGACAATTTGGGTACATGTAGTTGGTGTGTACTGCAAGGCTCCACCAGATGTGTCCAGACACCGGAACCGTGACTTGAGCAGCCCAAACACACGCTCTATCACATTACGTGTTTGTGCGTGTGCCTCATTATGGCATTCCTGTTCAGGTGTGTGTGCATTTCTGATGGGTGTCATCAGCCACGGCTCTAGTGCATAACCTGCATCCCCCACTAGGTGTCCGTGTGGGATGTCCCCATTGGCAAATGTCTGGTACAGCTGCGTCAAATGCCAGATGTGGGAATCGTGATAACTCCCAGGGCAGCCAGCACACACATTTATTATTATGCCCTGGGCATCACACACGACCTGGCAGTTGATGGAGGGGAAGCCCTTGCGGTTTATGTAGGCCCTACCCCGCTCACCTGCTGGTGCTTTGATGCGTATGTGCGTGCAGTCTATAGCACCCAGTACCTCAGGGTATTCCGCTATTTGCTGGAAGAGACGCATATTGCTGGCCAATACCTCACGGGCATTGGGGAAATATACATGATCACCGACATGTGCTGACATGGCATCCAGGAACTGGTGTAGTACCCTGGAGGCTGATGCCTGTGATATCCCCATCATATCGCCAGTTGGTCTCTGGAAGGTACCTGTTGCTAGTATTCTTAGGCCAGCACATACCTTGGTTTCCACTGGGATGGGTTCCCCTCTGTTCGTTCTGTGTGTGAGGTGTGGCCTGCACAGCTCAACAATCTGCTGCAGGAGCTCTCTGTCCACTCTATAGCGCTCTACTATCTCCAGCTCATGTAACCCGTGGTAGGTGACCCTGGGCCTGTACACTCTTCTCCGTCTCCTCACTGTGGGTTGTCTGGCACCATCTGCATTGTCACCACCCTCAGCAAGTCGCCTATGTCTCATTATGACAGCTATGGCAGCCCCTAACATTTCTGCTCTGAGTTCAGCTTTTTCAGTTTTCACTTCTATTAGCTTACTCCTGTCTTGCAGTGTCTCTTAATGGAAACATCCTGCACTACTGTTTGCAGAGTTTTAAGTGCTGGGCTGGGCTACTATTCTGCCTGTGTAATTGCCTGCTTCTAATTATTTTCACCTGCTAGCTTCAGCAGTTATCCCTGCTAGCTTCCTATTAATTCTGTTGCTTCCTTTTTCCTTTCTGTTTCCTCAGGGGGGGAGCACCTTGCATACTATCTGGAACATGCTCACAGTGGCTTACACGCGCGCACACATGCTTACACGGTTAAGAATCTACTTATTCGGGTTTAAACACGCGTACACCCGCGCAAACACCGTTACACGTCTGCCAACAGCCTCTAACATACTCAGACTACCTTACACGCGCGCACACCCGCGCAAACAGTGTTAAACATCTCCCAACACGCTCCCACATGCTCACACTGCCTTACACGCGCACACACTGCCTTACTCGCGCTTCATTGTGCGCACACGTGCGCATGCACGGCCAGCAAGAAACTTTAGTGTAGGTAACAGTGTACACCTTCCATTTCTTGACTTTCCATGACTTATCTAGTGGCACACCTCTTTCCATGATCTGTGCCTGTCATCTGTCATGTTACACTGGCCTCCAATGAACTGCATTTCTTTCTACCATTCCCCCCTGTGATGTCACCTATCTCCTACTCTATTCCTCCCCCTTTTGTATCTCTTACACTACTCAGACTGTGCTCATTTGGTATGTGACTGTGAGATTCAGTATCCTAACCCTCATTTACATGAGATTGCCTACTAATGCTTAGTTACATGTCTTAGACTCAGCTTCCCCCCTTAGCAACCACTACACGGTGGACATGTTGGTTTTGGTCTGCTGGTCCCTGTATTGTCATTCCATGTATTGCATGAAACCCACATTTGTGGGTTTATAACCTTCTTTTTTATGATTTTATACAGCGCAGCCCGTTTGCGCGGGGCTGCGCTGGGTTTAAACATCGGCGATTGCCGAAAAAAAAATCATATTTTTAATATTTTTGCATCGGGTTATCTTGCCAATGGCCACATATTTGGCCATTGGCATGCTGCCTGAATCATATGCAACCTTTTTTTGGGGCTGACATCGCTCCGTTGTGGATTTTGCAGAAATGTACTCAGTTGTCAACTGAGTACATTTCTGCAGCTAAAACGTCTCCTACACGGACTGGTTTCTGCTTCGTGGATCGCTAATATACCTCATTTGCATACCTTTCGGATGCAAGTGAGGTATTTAGCATGTCCACGCCCAGTCCGTGTAAGAGACGTTTTAGCTGGTCTCTTACACGGAGTTTAGGGCTGTTCCTGGATCGCAAGGCTTGCATGGAGTGTTGCATGTCTCTTACACTCCGTGCAAGCCTTCGTGAATCCTGCCCATAGTCAATTTACGTCTGATATAGCACATGAATTTCTTTAAACAGTCCTGATTACTGATTCATTTGTTTTATCAAACGTCTAACATTTTGAGTGTTATTGACTTTCTGTAGTCTATTTATTTCATTGATCTTACTATGTTTATCCATCTCTATTAAATCAAGTAACTCTTCCCTTAGATCATTTTCTAATAAACTGAGGGCATGTTCTTTTATTCTCCTTTTCCTGTGGACATTCTACAAAAAGTTCCAGAGCATCTTCCTGTGCCATATTCTCTTCAGTTTCATCCTGTGTCATCCATTGCTCTTTCATATGTGAACTCACTGAACCATCACACCACAACATTGACTATGTCATAGCTGCCACAGTTTCCTGTCCCTTCCCTTGCTTTGCAACTTCATCTGAACTTTTATACTGGTTTCCTACTGAAGGAACCAAAGTATCTTCATATGGCAATAGATGTTTCTGCTCCACTGGTTTCTCCTTAATTTGATGATTCATTTTTCTGTCCTGATGTGATGTTATCAGAGTTAGATTTTCTACACTAAATCCTTCATTTCGCTGGATATCCATAACCTCTGTTTCTATTCTTTAACTTCTCCATTGCTAATCCTCCTTTCTACTTTCCCTCTTTGTTTTCTTATTTTTTGTATTATAAACTTTTCCATGTCTGGATGCTTTTGCCTGTTTTTCTCTTCAAATATCTTTGTTGGTGCTCGTTTTGTATTGATCACTTTTGCTTTCCCCTTTGCGTACACATTGCATCATATTAAATCTCTTTTTATTTCCCATGTCCATATTTCTTCTTAAGATGTCTCCTGCTTCTCCTGTTTCTCCATACTTGGGAGACTCATTGTTCCATCATGGTGTGATATAACCTGTGTTAGACTATCAACACTAAATCCTTCACTTTGCGGGTATTCCATTACTTCAGCTTCTATTTTTTTTTACCTTCTGCTTTACTAATTGTCTATTCTACAGTCCCCCTTTGTGATCTTCATTTTTGTATTGTGAAAATTTCCATATCTGCATGACTTTGATTGTATTTCTCTTCAAATATCATTGGGGATGCTGTTTTTTTGTAATAATTAATTTGGCTTTCTCCTTTACATAAATATTGCACCATATCAAATCTATCTTTCTTTCCCATGTCTATAATTCTTTTTGTAATGCCTTTCAAAAATCTCTAGATTTTGTTCTATATATTTTCACACTTCCTCAGTAGCTGCTTTTTCTGGATGGCCCAAGGTTTCTGTGTCTATATAATGTTTTTCATGAGTCTGTTGTATTAATGAGCACAAATTTTCATTTGAAGCTTTTGACAGTTTTTCTTTTGCAAGTATGTTTTCTTTCCTCTACTTTTTCTCTTAATCTTTTGTATATCTTCTGTCCAGAAATTCTGCACTTCTTGCATACACGTAACAATACATAATTTCTTTCTTATCATCAATAGTCCACTCTATCATCTTTATGGCTCTTTTTTGGCCTATCAGTTTTTGTAATTTTTGTACACTACTACTTCCTAATACAACAGGGGTGTCACCATCCACCTGATCCTGGCCAAACACCATTGTAGGAATGTTTCTGTATCTTGAGTATTCAACACTGTCATTTTGTTCCAGTCTTGGCACCAGAGTGCCTACCAGGATTGAGCACTTTTTTATTCTGGGACTTGTGCACCCAGGTGGATTTTTGATTGTTTAACCTACTGCTGTCTGTGATATATGCTGGATAAAATACAGTCTCTATATCAGTGTTGTTTTGGTGAAATTTTGTAAAAAAAAAACAGGATCCACCTTGTGAAGGTACTCACCAAAACTTGAAGATGAAGTCCATTAGAGCTATACTAGTCTCTTTTGCTTGTTGATTTTATAATCTCTCCATTCAGAACCCATATTATGGCAGTCAGCCTTTAGAGATGTGGGAACACATCTATTTTCCTCTCAGGTGACATTTTAATTGTTTTTTGAAGGACTTTCTATTTTGGCCTGTTTTAGTGCTGAAGGGATGGATTCCATATTTTTCAAATGTGTTTGAGAATAGGGAGTCCCTTGCAGAATTGTAAGATTTTGTTAATGATGAACAGAAATTTGTCTTTTAGAGTCTTAGATTCTTAGACCTTTTTAAGCCTAGCCAAGTTGTCCTGGAAGAATATTGACATCCAGTATCCGAATAGTATATTGTGTCAGGCATTTATAAGCTACCTTTGTCCATAAGGGACATGGGTGCCAGGCTCTGTGTAAATTTCCTATTCCTCATCCACTGATCTAAGTTGCTGTTAAATTGTGTAACAGATGAACTCAGCTTTATACTAGAAGTGGCCATCTCTGGACACATATCTGTCTCTGCAGCATGTTCTGATTAAGTCACAGATAAAATTAAAGTCCTTAGACCTTGTATTTCTGGCACTGTTTGACTTATGCATATGCAGGAGATTCATAATTGTGGACTTTGTGGATGCGCTTGCAAGTCATGCATAGATCACCCCTCAGTAATCTATAGGTGACTGAGTACAGGGAAAGGACTTTAAGGTCCTCAGTGTAAAGCAGGTTTATTACACCTTGTATTCTTTTTGTAAGGAACATCTGAGGTCACTCTAGTTGCTGTATATGCCTGGTCAGGTACATACCAAAGGGAGCACTGTACTCTATGATTGATCCAATAAAGGCGGAGTACAGTGGGATAATGCCCTCTTTGGATCTAGATGTCATGCCCTTTCTTATACATTTGGCAATATAAAAGGAATTCCTCACCACTGAAGCCACATGGTGGTTGATGGTAAGGCTGCATTGAATGTGCGTACCCAGATCCCTGACCACTAAGGTGTATTATCAACATGGTAATTAGCTGGAATGGTTGACTTCCCAAATGGTACAATTATGCATTAATTAGGATTGAGTTGAAGACAATGGCTTTGGCACCATTTGTTAGTCAGAGATAGGCCTTCTTGAAGAATGCAAGTTTCTGCAAGGAGTCAATGATAACCCTCAGCTTGTAATCATCTGCAAACATTGTCAGATATAAACTTTCAGCTTTTGCTTCTACTTCAGAGGAATAGTTGTCAAAAAGGAGCAGGCCTAGTACCAAGCCCTAGGGGACTCTGCTAGTGACTGGCTTCTTGCTGGAGGTGGCCTCACCTATTTTTACCTCCTGGATCATATCATTGATCGGTTGGCTATCCAGTAGGTGATAAAAGAGTTTATACCTAATTTAGTGATCAGCTTTTCTATAATACCTGAATGAAGTATTGTATCAAAAACCTTGGCCAGGTTGAGGTAAGCTTTGTGCACAATGTTGCCCTCATCATTTGCTTTGGTGACCTTCTCAAAGAAGTCCAATAGATTTAATACGCATGTCCTTCGTTTAACATATCTGAACTGTGATGGGTACAGTGTTTGCAGGTTACCTGTGTCCTCATTTATCATGTCCATGATGATTCTTTCCATGCTCTTACATATGAGACTCATCAGACATATGGGCTTATAGCTACCCAGATCGGTGGTTGGATCTCCTTTGTACAGAGGAATGACTGCAGTAATCTTCCATTCTTTGGGCATGAAACCTGACTGTAAGGTCTAGTTGAAAAGTGATTCAAGTGGACTAGAGCGGTCATGTTTCATGCTATTTAGCAAACATCCTGGGATGTTATCATGGCCCATCAATGCAGTATTTTTGGCCTTAAAAAGTGCATTGAAGACCTCTTCCCCAGTAATGGTAGGGGGGATTGTGGTATAAAGTATTTCCTTTGGATTATCAGGGGGGAGTGGGCAAAGAAATTTGAGCTGAATCTGTCAGCGAAAAAGTTGTCAGTGGCCTCTGGTTCAATGTTGGTGATGCATATTTCCCTTGATGTTACGGACATAGATGTAGAAAGCTTTGTGGTATTTATTTGCCTGAAAAGCTATTTCTTTCTTCAGATTTAGCTCTTAACTTATTAATTAACCCTCTTAACTGCCTGAGACTGGTTTTTCTCATCCTAAGCTTGGCAAAGACTATTTTTTCTTCTGTTGTATAACTGATTAATATTGTGATTCCACCAGATGGCTTGTCTTTTGAGTTAGTCTTATTTTTAATATGAGTGGAGACAGCTTGCTCTACACAGATATCAATTTTGCTGTGAAGGGAGTTTGTAAATAGCTCAGCATATGCGATTGAGTTTACTGGGTATGGGTGTATGGAGTTTAGCTAAGGTGCTGCTTAGTAGAGAAAAGTTAGCTTTGGAAAAGTTCCTGAATGTTTTTGGTTTTCCTTTGGTCCTGGATTTCATTTTTATTTCAAGCAATACTGCCCCATGATCAGATCTGGTGAGTGAGGACATTACATTGGATGAGGAACATCGCTCCCCAATGTTTGTGAGTACAAGGCCAAGGATGTTTGCATCCATGGTAGGAGACTGGACCAGCTGTTCCAAGATGTTGGCATCAATGAAGTTTAGGAATCACTGGGCTTGTGCATTAGAAGTTGTGCAAGATTCCCAATCTATAGAGGGGTAGTTGAAATCCCCCATGAAGTTTGTATTGGGTTAAACAGTGAAAGACTCTTGTACATTAAGACAGATAGTATGGGTTTCCTGGGACATGGATGGGGGACCTATACGTTGCAAGGATATGGTACGAGATCCATTTTATGATGAGTTGCACATGTATGAGTTCTAGTGGTTCATACACTTTAACTGGTCTGGATGTGAAGTTGTTTTTAATATAGACTGAGACTCCTCCACCTTTAGTTCCTTCCAATGCAGCAGCTGGTCTAAAGGTGTGAAAGGCATTATAACCTTGCATTACCAGGATACTCACCATGGTTTTAAATCAGGTCTCTGTTACTTCACAGATATCTACTCTCCACAGGGAAGGAAAGGCTTGCATGGAGTGGAGTTTCTTGTTAAGAATACTAGCACTGGGCCGTAGCCCCTTCAGGTATTCCTTCGTAGGTTCAGTTAAGTTGGCAGGTTTATCAGGTGGCATTGCCTATAAAAGGCACTGTGATGGTGGAAAAGTTTTTTTTTTTTTTTTTTGCCAGTATCTGCGAAAGTCTAGAGGGGATAAGTGTAGACCATCCCTGGCAGAGCAATGCAGTCTGTCAACCATGTCTTCCCAGGCTGTCAGATATTGTACCCCCTTGGACTGATGCCAGAAGTGAAGCCAATTGTTAAAATAAATCATTGTCTGTTGGTACAGTGACATCATCCTTGGAGAAGGTGATATGCTGCTCATTGCTAAGCTCATACCTGCCTGAGACACATAATCAGTGAGCTCAATCATGCCTTGCTTCATATAGTCAAGGGGAGTATGTCTCAGGTCATCAACATCCACATGGACTATGAAACTATGACAGAGTCATACTGGTACCTGTGGTTCAGTGACTTGAGCATCTGTGTGATTTGATAGATCTCCAGAAAGGCAGCTAAGTGTGACTATCTCCTTACTCAGTCTGGTAAGGGGGACATTGATGTGTCTCACTCTAGAATCACCAGTGACCAGAAAATTTGGTTGTGCTCTGGTTTGGCTTAAGGGCTTAGCAGCAGAGGCATTAGAAACAGTGTTACTATGTGTAGCTGTGGGTGGTGTTTTAACTGAGTGTCTATGTGGTGGCTAAGGACTCATTTTTTTGATTGTGCTGTGTAGGAGGTCTTAGTTTTTTAGGAAGGTTACCTGTAAGTGCCTCAGCATAAGTAGTTTTATGTGTTGGGTCTTTACCCTGTGCAGTAGACACGGTGGCAATTCCACTGACAGCTTCTATAGGATTAGTTTTGGTTGTATGAGAGAGTTTTACCTCCAGCATTAAAGTGTATTCACACCTCTCACTTACTTTGTTTTATTTAGAATAAGTAGGTTGTCACATAAGGCAATTGCTACAATGCCTCAGAATACCCATCTCAACCAGACTGGCAACAGAGAGAGAGAGTCAGGAAGTGCATATCCATGGCTACTGATGTACTAGTAAGGTGTGAGGGGAATTTAAATGTTGTCTAGATCAATAACACGAGGAACTTGATGAAAAACACTCAGCTATGCACAGACTAGATGCTCTAGTAGTTAAAAAAGCTGTTGGACAATAAGGGTATTTTAAGGGAAATTTACACTGAGAGAGATCAGAGTTTACAGAGATTACAAGAGGGAATTATGCTACGAGAGTTTAGTGTCTGTACAGCTCACTGCTAGGTGCTGCTGCACGGAGAGCAACAGATGTTCATCGTGTTTCACTGCTGCAGTAATTACACTTGGGTTATCCTGCCGTCAGGCGGTCCCGCAGTCGGCCATAGTTCCAAAGTCTTAGTCCGGCATTGGTTGCTGTCGCCTCTTCCCTGACGTCAGTGCGCCAGGGGTATATAAGATGCAGCCGATGCCATTTTCTTCAGTCTTTCTTGCTGCATGGTGCCCGAAGCAAAAGCAGTTCGCAAGTGCCGGTCGGCCGACTCCTGAGATTTTCATTCGAATTTCAGAACCAAAGTCTTCTATAAAGCTAAGAACCCCATTGGGGAAACTTTTTCTTGCCTCAGACTGATGTCAGTAAAAGTTAATAATTGTATTTCTTGTGGGAAGCAAATACCTCATAAGGATTTTCATTCTTACTGTATCCCATGCCTAGGCCCAGACCACGACGTCACTGGTTGTCAGTTTTGTGCTAGGTTTAACAAGCGCACTATTAAACGTCGGTTTGATTTTGCCCGACATTATTTCGGCAGAAAATTCAATTATACCATACCGTTGGAGCAACCGACGACCGGGATTCACAAAAAGCGCAAAGATAAGGACAGGCATCCGAGGCCCAAAACTGATGATGAGGCCTCTTCTAGGCCAGTCACCGGTTCTCCGGTTTGCAGCGAGGTGCTTTCGCAGCCCCTGATGACCGCTTCTATTGAACCATAGGCTGCCTTCGACTCCCACGTGGAGATGGCTGGGCCTTTGGATTCTCAAAATTTAGGGCATTCCGAGACTATCCCTTCAGAGGGATCTGAAGCAGCTGAACAACCCTCAGTTTCAGAGGGTGTATTCAGACCTACTCAACTAACCATCAAATCTTCTGCCAAGACTAAAACCCCTTTAAAAGTAAAGAAGCAAGTCCAACATTCACCAGGACAGGCCATGCCTAAAAAACAGATGCTCAAAATGGCCGAAGACTTAATTACTCTGATCAGAGATTCCCATCCCCCTCCTGATAAAAGGCCTAGACAGGATGCAGACTATGACTCATCTGACCAGGTGTCCATTTCTTTGGATTCCTCATCAGATCAGGGATACTCTTTACCCCCCTATGAGGACTCAGATGCTGAAGATTCAATTCCTTCAGCCTCTCCTCCAGAGGACTACTGTTTTGGGGAAACTTTACATACCATGAGGGAGCATTTCCACTGGGAGGGCCAGGATTACTTAGAATCCAAGAAAAGTCTCCGAAAGTTCCTTTTACTGCCTCAACACAGACCCCTTGCTATCCCACCAGTGTTGCACATTGTGGATGATGTGTACTCTGAATCTAGCTTAAATCCTGATTCTTTGCGTCCTGCTCCAGTCAAACCAGACAGATACTACAGAGTCCCTGACTCCCACAAATTTCTGTACAAAAGTCCTGTTGCTGACCCTGAAATTATTTACCAGGGTCCCAAAGGGGTAAAGGCCTCTACAGCCAAAAATCCAGCTCCCTCTGACAGGGATTCTAGAGCATTAGACAGATGGGGAAAGAAAGTATACACATCTGCAACTTTAGCAATGAGGGCTTTAAATTGCCAGTTTCACATGCTTAAATATCAGCAATACTTACTGTCTCAATTACAACAAAAAATGCTTACAAATTCAGATCTTCCTGACTATAAGGAAATGCAGGATTTATTGCATGCAGCAGAACAAGTGGGGAAACATACTATGCAATGTGGTTTTGATTCATTAGAGGCCTTTTGTAGAGCAGCTGTTACAGGGTCTGTCATTCGAAGGCATGCTTGGTTAAAAGAACAAAGTTTACCCGATCATGTTAAAGCAAAATTATTGGATGCACCTTTGCAGCAGAATGTTTTATTTGAAGCTAAGGCAGAAGAGGTATTAAAGAAAATGGAGGATAACACAAAATCTATGCAAATGGTGAAGGATTTTTTACAGGTTCAGCCTTTTCGATTTAGCAGAAATTGGCCAACAAAAAATTGGTCTTTTCCAGTTACAGACAGACCTCAAAGGGGCAGATGCAGACGTCCAAGAGGCACTGGTCAGCCACAAGCTTCTTACAGGCCTCAACAATGGAGTGCATCAACCCAAAAAGACAGGCCACAACCTTTTAAGAAACAGTCCCAATGATTTCCCTCTTCAGCTGCCAAACACTTCTCTTTTGGCAGCTCCCTTGGGGGAAAACTAGCACTTTTTTCTCACAATTGGCATATCATCACCCAAGACAAATGGGTTCTAAATATTGTATCTCAAGGTTACAGGCTCCACTTTCACACACTGCCAAGGCTAAAAGGAATGCCAAACCTGCCACCAAATCAGTGGGCAGAGGCTCAAAAACAAATTACAGCACTCATGGAGCGCTATTCAAAAGTACCAGCACACGTGCAAGGACAAGGATTTTCCTCAAGACTTTTTCTGGTCCCCAGAAAGAACAAAGCCTGGAGGCCCATTCTGGATCTTTCTTCTCTAAATACTTACCTGGATGTTCCCAAATTCAAAATGTTGACACTACAGCAGCTTCTTCCCATGCTGGGCAAGAAGACTTGGCTAGTAACGTTGGACCTCAAGGAGGCATACCTCCATGTCCCTATCAAACAAAATTGCAGAAGATACCTCAGATTCTTAGCAGGTTCAACGCATTACTAATTCTCTGTACTGCCCTTCGGCTTATCTACTGCGCCCAGGGTCTTCACAAAATGCCTGGCACCCGTAATTGCATTTTGCCGACAAAGGGGAATTTAAATATACCCATACTTGGACGACTGCCTTATTCAAGCAGAAAGCAAGGACATTCTTCTAAAGCATCTGGCATTTGCAAAAAACTTGCTAAGTTGCCTAGGGTACACAGTAAACGAAAAGAAGTCAAAACTAGTGCCCTCACAAGAGATAATATTCCTGGGTGCCAGCTTAAATACAACGGCCCAGATGGCTTATCTCACGCCAGACAAACAAGGGCAACTTACTCAATACTTTCAATTAATGGCAACAAAAACCCAACTCCCTGCAGACTGCATATGAGGAAGTTACAATGGTATCTGAAAAGTGTATGGACTCAGCACTGCTACAGTTTGGAAGCAATAATACCACTCATCCCCTGCCTTCAACAGGAGTTTCAATGGTGGGCACAGGCATGTCACCTCAACAAGGGACAGCGTTTTACTTTACCCACAGCCAGGCAGACAATAACAACAGATGCATCGGATTATGCCTGGGGAGCACACATGGCAGGACAATGTATCCAGTGCAAGTGGACCACAGACCAAATGCATCTCCACATCAATCAAAAAGAGATGCTAGCTGTACAAAATGCTCTGACAGCTTTCAAGGACCTTCTACATCCAGGACAATTGCTACTAAAGATGGACAACACCACAGTTATGTGGTACATAAACAAGCAAGGGAGCACCCATTCCTACCCCCTATGCAGACAAGCAATGACTTTGTGGAATACAGCACTGACCTATCAAGTTCAACTCCAAGCACAATTCCAGCCAGGAAAGAAAAATACACTGGCAGATGGCTTAAGCAGAAACATCATGGATCCTCATGAGTGGAAACTAAATCCACAAGTATTCACAATGATAACTCAGAAATGGGGGAGCCCAGACATAGATCTTTTTGTCTCCCCCCTGAACTGCTAACTACAGAAATTCTGCACAAGGACGTACCACACACAAGTGTGGAAAGTGGACACCCTATCATTCAGTTGGAAAACTCTAAAAGTTTATGCCTTCCAACCACTGCCTCTCCTAGCAAAGGTACTCCTAAAAGCCAGTCTAGAGAGGTCACAAATGATCCTCATTGCTCCGGACTGGACACGACAGCACTGGTATCCAATTTTAAGGAACATGGCTCAAGGCCCAGCATGGATTTTACCTCAAATATCTCATCTTCTGACTCAGCAAAACAATCAGATCCTGCACAGCCAGCTCAAAACCTTAAATCTGACTGCATGGCAGATTACTTAACCAAACAGTCAACACTCCTCTCTAAAGCTGTTATGGATGTCATTTTGGAGGCCAGGAGGCCCAGCACCAGGAAATCTTATTCAGAAAAATGGAAAAGATTCTGCGCCTGGAAGGCCTTAACCCTCTTGTCCCAAATATTCGTCAGATATTACAATACTTAACTGAGATGCTGGACAAAGGCCTTTCCTTTTCATCTATTAAGATCCACGCCTCTGCAATTTCAGCTCATTACAACATGGATCCTCCTATTTTTTCACATCCATTGCTAAGACAATACCTCAGAGGGGCTAAAAACATAAGACTGCCCCGGAGAGCACCAAGTCCAACTTGGGACCTCAACTTTGTTTTGGAAAAGCTTACTCTACCACCTTTTGAGCCAGCCATTTCAGCAGAATTAAATTTTTTTGTCATGGAAAACTGCTCTGCTTCAGTCAATAACCTCAGCACAGAGAGTCTCAGAGTTACAGGCACTAATGGCAGTGGAACCCTTCATCGTTTTTCATCAAGGCAGGGTTTCCTTAAGAACAAACCCTACCTTTATGCCAAAGGTGGTATCCAGTGTGGCTCTTAACCAAACCATTCACTTGCCCACTTTTTATCCAAATCCCCAGAATAAAGGGGAGAGACTTCTGCATTCATTGGACATACACAGGCAGTTACGTTTCTACTTGGACAAAACAAAAGCTTTCAGGAAAACTGAGCAACTGTTTGTATCATATGCTGCAGGATCACATGGAAAGGCTATTTCAAAACAGACCATTTCAAAGTGGATAGGACACTGTATCCGTTTCTGCTACACACAACATGGAAAAACTGTGCCTAGTAACATTAGGCCTCATTCTACCAGGGCGACAGCCACTTCAGCAGCCTTTCTTAGAGGAGTACCAACCAAGGAAATTTTGGAAGCTGCAACTTGGAGGTCAGTGCACACCTTTACCAAGCATTACCACTTACCTCTATACTCCAAATCCAGAGCTGGCTTTGCCACTGCAGTTCTGCAGGGCCTCATAGCCACTCCTAATCCTATATAGACCCAGCCGCCCAACCTCAGCTTTGGGATTCAACCCAAGTGTAATGACTGCAGCAGTGAAACACGATGAACATAGTACAGTTTTATACCTACCATAAATGTAGATGTTCGAGTGTATTCACTGCTGCAGTCCAGGGTACCCTCCCTCCAACCCCTCTTTCTTAGCTGGGACTTATCTATACCTCTATATCCTATACAACCTATGTGGTGTATTTGCTTGTAGCCAAAGGTATTGTTTCATATATATATTTTTTTGTGTATGTGTCATTAGCAATATGTATTGCCTACCTATTTGGGGGCACCTGACATCTGGGGTAAGAAAAACTGAAGAAAATGGCATTGGCTGCATCTTATATACCCCTGGCACACTGACGTCAGGGAAGAGATGACAGCAAGCGATGCCGGACCAAGACTTTGGAACTCTGGCTGACTGCGGGACCGCCTGACGGCAGGATAACCCAAGTGTAATGACTGCAGCAGTGAATACACTCAAACATCTACATTTATGGTAGGTACAAAACTGTACTTTCTAATTAAAGGCTGTAAAAACGGTCAAAAAGTTCAGATAATCAACACAGAAACACAATTAATGCAGCTGTGACAAAACAATTTATCTTAGTTATTTTTAGTGGAATTAGAGTTTTATGATGTGTTTTTATGGTTGGACTGGCTTATTCTACATTTTGTGCATGTTAGCAAGTTGTGGGGTAGTTCTAGCTAACTAAGTTCCATGAATGCTATACGGTGGTATGACTGGTAGTGATGGTCTGTGGCAAATTTGGCCATTTTGTTATAAAATTGTTCTAGATTTGCCTGCAATGTGACTTGCAGATTACTGAAAATGGGGAAGCATTCAGTTGAGAAGTTAGTAATTAATCAGATGCTATAAATTTTCAGGCTTCTCCATTAAGGAATGCTTGTACTGTGCATAAAGAACATAGTTTCTGGTGTGTTTTCTTTATGGCTTAGTTTAATATGCTGATCAGATTTCATCTGGTCAGCAATGATGACACCTATGAGTTTAGCCTATAGAACTTAATCTTAGCATTGTAAGCAGAGATGAATGTAATAGATGTCTTTTAGTTTGAGAACGGTTTAAGAGTAAATAATATTAATTTTGTTTTATTAGGATTTAGTAGGGGCTAAACACACTTCAACTCCTTGCTGGTTAAAGTCATCAGTGTATGCGACAATAGTGACTTGTTTGTTGTCAGTAAGAAGGTCATTAGTAAAGAGGTTAAAGAGTGGGGGGCCTAATATGCAAACCTTGTGGGACTCCTATTTTTACTGGGAGGAAAATAGAGATGCCATGCTTTCATTTGATGGCCTGTACCCTTTTAGATAGGAAACTATGGAACCAATGTAGAGATGTGCTGGTAAGTCCTATACTTGAGAGCTAGAGTAAGAATTTTTCATGGGACACTTAATCAAGGGCTTTAAAAAAAGTCTAAGAAAAGTGTAGATATTAGACTACCTTAATTTTATTGTGTGTTAACAACAGAAGTGAAATGAAACAGAATAGTAGTAGTGCTTTAGTGATGCCTAAAGCCATATTGAGTAGGGGAGAGTAGTTGGTTTTCTAATTAGTAGTTCTGAAGCTGAGCATGTATGCATTTCTACAGTATTTTAGATATGGTAGACAAAATGGCTACTGGTCTATGACTAGAGTTCTGCTGATATGTCTCCTTTGTGTAGTGGTAGTTTAAAAGGGTCTATATAAGAACATTGAATATTTAACAGTTCAAATCACTAAAGGTCGACCTTTAGTGATCGAACTGTTAAAACATCGAATGTTCAGAAAAAAAAATAAAAACAACAAAAAAAAAAAAAAACTAAACTGTGTAGGCAGGGGGGCAAGCCCCCCTGCACCCCACATCACCCGCTACTTAAATATACCAACTCCGAGACCACACTACATTGAAGTAAATGGAAATCTCCCCTTATGGAGATTTCCGTTTACTTGTTCGATCTTCAGCAGTTTCACTATTCTCAGGTCGACAATGTCAGATTCAACATTGCCGACTTTCTATAAACTAATATAGACCCATTTAAAACATATTTTCCATATGGATGGGGACAACATTTTCAGAAATGGACCAGTTTATGGAAATGGATTAAGCTATAAGCATCAGCTGACATTTTAAGATACTTAAGAGGCAGTCAGATGCAGGTGTGATGGGTTTCAGTTTTTGAAGAAGTTTTTTTTGATGGTTGCAGTAGGGACTGGTTAGAAATGACATTGATGACTGATGACAGAAGCTGCACTTGTAGATCAGATAATCATCATTAATTTACAGACCAGGTCTCTGCATTTGTTCACAAAATGATGCAAGTGTTATAATCATTAAGGGAAATGAGGAGAAGTAGCACTCCTGTGGTCAGGCAAGTGGAGCAAAAAAGTATTGCTGTTCAGTGAACAATGAAGAGATGCTGGCAGTCCAACTCCGATATGGATATTTATGTACATGTATGTGATGATACTCTTATGTATCTCAAATGCTTTTGCCACATCAAGTCAAATATATAGTCTATGTAGAACTTTCTCTGTATATGGCCTCTGCCCAGTAAAACTAAGCTGCACAGCCGTCTGGATAGTGGCCTACTTACCTTAATGTATTGCTCAGTTTTAAGAAGTAACTACCAAAAGCTTATCACATTCTTTCTGTTATCAGTGAATGTCTGCCTTTATTTTTGTCTTTAAGTCAAGATAGGACTGACAAATGCGTGCTGAAATCTGTCAAGGTTTACAGATTTAAAAAGTATATTACTTAATACAAGAAGATGAGGTCCTGCCAACAGAGGAAGTCAAGTAGGACATCAGATCTTTCTGTGTATTTTAGCTAGCCTCACACAACTGTACCTCCCATGTCACAGTCCTGTACTTTTCTTGTAGAATCTCAGTCAACTCTGAACCTCTCTCTTGACTTACACTGTAACACTGCTTCATGTAATACACTCCAAGGTACTAACTAACAACTGCTGTTGCATTCTCAAGATGTGTGGACTTAGACATTTATAATCTTAGGCTGACAGTGACTTGTCCTTCAATCAGCATGTCTCAGTTACTGTTAGGAAGTCCTTTTATCATGTATAGCTGATCTGTAGGGGTATCTTTTTTAGGCCAAAAACAGTCTTTATCTTATCATATTCTTGTATTATTAGACATTCAAAAACACTGTGATTTTTTTGAAGGAGAGACATTTTTAAGTAATGTGCATTAAGGTAAGTGGGTACTTTTATAGAAAGATTAGTATCATCAGTAGCATTTCACAGTCTTCTGTCTTGGATACCTCTTCATTGGCATTTACGTTTGGGAAGTGAAAGCAGATGTCAAGGGTCCATGGCTAACCAAGACTGCAAGTGACTGCACTCTTAGCACAACTGCCAAATTCCCCTCCTTCACACAGCTATACTCATAGACAAGATCAACACTTTGTGTACCAGTCATAGGCTTACCTTAAATGCCAAAAATCACAGTACAGTAACATTTAGAAAGACATGTCTTCCTTGTCTTACCACATTGCTGGTACTCCTCACAATACAAAAAAAAATCATAACACACATAAGCTCTTATGTTGACAAGGAGCAGTCCTGTAATCATAATATCTCACTTGTGATTAGGAACCCCTTCTACCTTTCACAGCTGATGTGTAGGAGGCTCTGGGTATCTCTTGTAGGTCACAAGATGTCTTGATATAACTGCATTCTTCCTTTATCAGACACATTCTGGAGTACAGTGCTCCTTTTTGAATGCACCTGGAAAAGCACGTCCAGCTTGAAAAATAGGAAAATTTATTAGCAATAATTTTTCTGGATTACATAACCTAAATTATGCTAAAAGATTAAATGTCATACCCTGTAATCTGTCTTGTATAGAACCATGTGGTGTGAACTTTGGCTCAGTATCCAGGGTAGGGCAAAGGGGCAGGGGCCTCTGGTGTAAAGTGTTATGGGGTGTGATGGGCAGATACTGATCAGGCCTCAGTAATGAATGCTAGTACTGCATTTGTGATCAGAACTGAGGTGCGCACTGTTTTAGCAGTATAAACTGTAGCAGCTGCTTGCAACAAATGTAGAAAGCAGTTATTACAATTTAAAACCTAAAGGACATAATATGTCTCTCATGTCAAGACATAGACAAGGACATAATATGTCTCATGACAAGAATAGCACACTACTCCCCAGACATAGTTGCTTTAACAGAAACCTGGCTAAATAAAAACATAGCTAACTCAGAAGTTCTCCCTACCGGCTACAGTATCATTAGACAAGACAGACCACTTCGTAAAGGGGGTGGAACTGCCTTACTCTACAAGTCCAACTTAACTGTCCGTCAATTACCAAACTCCTACCCCTCCCCCAATAATTGGGACATACTTATCTCACAACTTCAACTTCACCCTAAAAAGGTCATCACCATAATTGTGATCTATATTCCACCTGGTAATACACCCGCTAGCCTTGAAGACTTCTTATCCTGGTGTTCTTCCACATACTCACAAGAAACCCTTATTCTGGGGGACTTCAACCTAGATTGGTTCACCTGTATATCAGAACCACCAAGTAATCTAATAAATCTCCAAGGCTACCAGCAGCTAGTCCAAATTCCAACTAGGTGTGATAAAAAATCTAAAAGGGAATCCATCCTTGACTGGGTCCTAACTAGCAACCCCACATTGTACCCTCACACAGGCAGTCTCCCAGACACCTTAAGTGACCACAACATAATATACTTTATACGTAGTAGAACAAGCATATGCAAAACCACTAACTATATATCCACTAGAAACACAAAACAATTCTCTCCTGAGGTCCTCCACACTTTACTGTGTAACTGTGACTGGATCCCCCCTCCCACTTGACCAGGCTGTAGCATATTTCAACAAAACATTTCTACAACACCTAGACACTGTCGCTCCATTGCGCAAAATCAAGGTTAGAACCTCTACAAACCCATGGCTCAGTAAAGAAACCAAACAAATCCTCAAGTCCAGAGACACTGCCTGGCGTTACTATCAAAAAAACAAAGAAACACAAAGCCTAACTAAGTACCAAGAACTGCGCAACCGTGCAAAAAAATGCATTAGGCTGGACAAAAAATCCTACTACACAACATTACAAACTAAATACCAACACAACCCACACAAATTTTGGCAAAATGTAAACCAGCTACTAAAATCCACCCAAAAGGCTACCCCCAAACCAACCACCCCTGACACTAAAGTTCCCATCGAAACACAATTCAACTCCCACTTTGTGAACTCAATTCTATCCTTAGTATCACAGGACAGTTCCTTCCTCACTATCCCCCCCAACACAAATAACTCTAATACTAGCTTTACCCTCCAAACAGTTTCCACCACTTCAATCAAAAGCATGCTCTCCAAACTAAAAACCTCATCAACAGCAGCCGACCTACTCCCCAGCTATTTCTTGAAACTTACAGCAGATGCTATTGCTATCCCAGTCTCCACTCTCATAAACAGATCAATTGTTGAAAACTATGTGCCCAAACTCTGGAAAATATCCTATGTTACACCATACATAAATGCGGGACCTACACTGAACTTAATAACTACAGACCCATTGCTTTACTCTCCCCCTGGCCAAAATCCTAGAAAAATGCATCCATACCCAGATGCTAAACTATCTCCTAGACTGCAACATCCTGTCACCTACTCAGCATGGTTTCAGACCTGCCCATAGTACCACTAAAGCTCTCCTCTGCTTCACAGACACAGTAAACCGTCTCAAAAATGAAGGCCTGCAAGTGTCAACTCTTTTTTTGGATATGTCCAAAGCATTTGACACAGTCTCGCACCAAATCCTGCTAAACAAACTAAACCAATATCATCTATCTAATTCCACTCTTACCTGGTTCCAAAGCTACTTAACTGACAGGTACCAAGCTGTGAAATGGGAAAATTCTCTCTCTCCTCAGCTGCCCATAACTATAGGAGTCCCACAGGGTTCTATCTTAGGACCACTACTATTCACAGTCTTCACAAATGACCTCCACACCTCCACACAGCATGCATCTATAATTCAGTATGCAGATGACACTACCTTAATCTGTGCTGCACAAAACATTCCCACCCTCCTGCAAACAACTCAACTAGCATTCTCTGACGTTGAAAACTACCTTACCAAAGCCCAACTTATCCTCAATCCAAAGAAAACTCAGCTTATGGTTATAACCAGTTCTAACAAAAACACTAACAGTCAATTCACTATCTACTCCACAAATGCTACTCCAATTGCTCCAGTGGCACAGGCTAAGCTATTGGGAATAACCATAGACTCCCACCTAAAATTTGATAGTCATCTGAATTTAACTATTAAAAAAGTACATGCCAAACTGGGGTCACTCTACCGTATCAAACCATTTCTTACCAACAACACAAGATCAGCCATTGCTCGCTCCCAACTTCTATCCACCCTACTCTATGCATCTCCCATTCTGACTAATCTCAACAAAACTGAACTAAGCAAAATGGAAGCTTGCTATAACAGAATTGCCCGTTTTGCTGCAAATTGCTCATATATAACTCATCACTGTACTGCTTTGAGACAGCTCCACTGGCTTGAACTGCCCAACCTCCTAACCTACAATCAGCTCTGCCTCTGTCATTCTATCTATTACCTCCCCAATAAGTGTCCTGCCCTCAAAAACCTAGTACAACATCACTCAGCCAAAAGGCCTCTTAGATCATCAAGCAAACTACTACTAGAAGTCACCAACAGCTACAATAGCTTTGGAGATGCACTATATAGTAGTTCGGTGGCTAAAAAATGGAACTCTGTCCCTACTAGCATTCAAAACACATCATCCAAAGCCTCCTTTAAAGACCTCATCAGGCAACATCTCAAGCAAAGTTGGCAGTGCCATGATTGCTCCCCAGGCTAGTGAAAGCGGATAACATATGCATACTAAATCTAGAGCAATTGATAATAGTTTTTCAATCTTACTCACAAACACTGGATAATCTACAATGTATGTACTGTACCTGTGTACTATGTATGTATTCTACCTATATTCCAAAGTTCAGCTGTACACCACAAATCTATTACTTACCTTTATTTTTAAAATTAATATCTTTTTTGATTGTTCTTTCCACTGTAACTGTTTGTGCCGCATACCACTGTAAAAACATGTCTCTTGTAATTTGTGTGTATACTGATTATGTCTGAATAACTAAATGTGTCTGTAATTTTTCTTTGTGGAGCTTTTCTCCCCGGGCCTCTGCTGAAAAAGGGCCTTTTCGGCTCAGTCAGACACCCCCGGTTAACAAATGTAAAATAAAATAAAATAAATAAAATGTGTAGAAATGAGTTATGGACGTTATCTACTCTATCTTCCTGCTATACTAGATGTTAAACACCTATATAACATGTATATGGGTGGGAGGTTGGCATAATGGTTAAGCTGTTTACCTTACAGGCATAAGGTGCAAGGTTTGATTCTCACATGGGGTAATTGGCTAGGCTTAAAATGGCCTAAAAGAGCACTTAGCCTAGTACTAATCTATGAACCTATATATTAAGGTAGCCTGTGAATGTTGGCAAATACACTCTTTGGTTAACTCACTATCTTATATGTACTACACTTCTATAAGAAGTACAAAGATTGTGTACTCTATACATTGTTTAATGAACCTTTTGGTTAACATGTCTTTCTCTTGTTAATGATTTTACTACTCTGAAGCTTTTCTTCCCGTGCCTCCACTGAAAATGGACATATATCCAGTTGGACTCTTCCGGTTAACAAATGTAAAATAAATAAATAAATAAAATAAAAGAAAAGGTTTTTTATTTTCTCCAGGCAGATTTCTGATGGAGCATAGAGCCATTTGTTTTTTTTTTTTTTTTTTTTTGCTCCTCAAATTGGGGGATTGAACCAGGCAACAGAATACCAAGCAATTTCTCTGAATTGACCTTTTCTGAACTGAAAGATCCTACTCCTTTTGACCTCCTTCACTTTTGCAGAAGTAGCAGTCTAAAATCCCACCAAAGACCTCAAACTCATCTGCCTCAAAATGAGTAAGATTTGTTGCTGAGATGGATTTGTAACTCACTGCAGTCTCTGTTTATGGAATAAACAATCTTTACATAAAATAATACATTATCTGCATTCAAAAGCATTTTTGACAATTGGCTGGGTGACTGTAAATTCATGCCTGGAGTACAGATTATTGTTCTATAATTTTCCCACAGGAACACCTTCTCCACCCCATATTCTGTATGACAAAAACTCTATGGAACTTTTCATTGAACTGCATTCCACAGTTATAGTTTGCAGTATATTCTTGGGTTCAAATGCACTTCTTATGCTCTGTCCAATATATTCATTGTTAGTATTTCTTAAGTCTGCATTGAATTACTCTCTTCCAAATTTCATCCATGTCTCTCCATACTCCCACTGTCTTTTTCTTCAGTTGGTATCTTAGCATTGCACTATGTCTACAAGCAACAATCTCCCTTTGTATAATAGATGAAATTGTCATTTCAGAGCTAGAGGAACTACAATGATGAGTTCAGCATCACCAGATCTCTAGTTTCCAGTCCCTTATCTATGAACAACTAAACGTTCTACCTGTGAAGAATAAGGCTGAAAAGTATAAAAGTATAAAAAAAGACCACAGTCAGAGTCACCAAAAAGACCCAAATAGCATGAATGCAGCACACTTCAGGAATATTGCATATAATATTGTAATATAAGGACTATTTTATGCTGTGGGAAGTGCAACCCCAGTGTACCACCCATGTGGAACGATGCACCCCCAAATTACTTATTCAAGTTTCAAGGTTACACAACTTCTAAAAAAGACAATATGCTCTGCTTCAAGTGTTTGATTTTCCTGCAAGGCTTGTGACCTTAGAGCTAGAAACATTAAATAGAAGGTAAAAATGAGATTGCAGAGGTGCTTGGTGTCCCCTTATGAAATATTTATTTATTTATTTGACATTTGCTAACTGGGTTAGTCTGTCTGAGCAGAACTCCATTTTCAGCAGAGACCCGAGGAGAAAAGCTCCAAAATTACACCAAAGAAAGTACAATTTAAAATAACAGTATCAATATAAAAAAGATGTAAGAAGTTCAAAGTATCAGTAGTTCAAGTTACAAAATCAGTTATACAGAAAATTAACAATGAGAATAAAAAATTAGACCAAAAAGTCCAATAAGGAGATTAACATGTTTGCAACATATTTCTGTGCAAGTTTGCAGCAAGGTTCTGTATACTCATGGATGAAAAAAGTTGTCTATCAACAGGAAATAAACTGAGAAATGTTTTTAAGGGGAAGAGTTTTAAAGAGTGCAGCTTGAAATGAAAGACAAAAGAGGGGAGAAGAAGTGAATCTTGAGGAAGTACAACCTTTTCTCAAGACCCTGAGTAAGCGAGGAAGGCTAGCCAACTGGATAGCTAAAAGGGAGACAGAACTGTAATTATGTGTCATTACAATGTCAGGATCAGGATGAATGGAAGCTGTCTTTTAAGGTGGATTTAAAGGAATTGAGGTTTATGATAGTTCTGATGGTAAAGTATTCCATGTTGAGGCTACAGAATGACTATAGAGTAGTTTACCAATATTAGTATTGCATTTACTGACTTGTAACTGGTGCTGTAGTGAGCTACAAAGTGCATGGTTTGGGATATGTGGCTGGACAAGAGTGGAGAGGGAGGGACAAGATGATGGCATGTGTAAGACTGAATAGGCTAGGAGCAGTTGGGATAGTAGAAGTTGGTGTTGGAATTCAAGCCAATGCAGGTTTTTTAGGGCTATACAGTGATGAGTGCAATAATGTAAGTTGACAGCAAACCTTGCAACTTTGTTGTATGTATGTTCTAATTTAGTCATGAGATTAGATTGGAGGGATGTGCATATAGGGGCAACGTAGAGTAGAGTTGGTAGCAAGAGGGCTTGTGCTAGATAGAGTCTGGAGGCATTGGTGGGGAATTTTTTGTGTCTGTATAGGAGGCCTAGTTTTTGGTGTGATTTTTTATGCATTGCTGAATATGTAGATCAAACCCTAGGTGATCATCAATAATGACACAAAGGAGTTTAGTGTGAAATTTGGTAGAGATGATTGTATTGTTTAGGGAAGAGACTGAGAAGGTATCTTTGTGATGTTGCATGGTTTTTGGAAGGAATAGAAGACATTTTCTTTTCTTGGGGATTAGTATAAGCTGTTTGGAGTTAAACCAGTTTTCAATAGAGAGAAGAGACTCTTGGGTAAGGGTGTGAAAGTGAGTGATATCTTTGGAGCAGGAGATGATAGTGGAATCATAAGCATACTGAATAACAGTTGAGAGTGGACAAGTGGAGTGTAAGTTATTGATAAAGATGTTAAATAGAAGTGGTCCAAGGATGGAGCCTTGGGGTAGCCTGGTGTGAACAGGCAGAAAGGAGGAGAGACTGGATGGCCATTTCACAGCTTGGAATCTGTTTGCAAGGTAGCTAGAAAACCAGAAGAGAGTAGACTTAGAGAGGTTGAGACATGTTAGCTTAGCTAGGAGTAAACTATAAGACAGAGTGTTGAATACTTTGAATAAATTGAGAAATAAGCAGGAGATGAGTCTGTTATTTTCACAATATGTGGCTATTGTGTTAGTAAAGGATGTTAGAACTGTAGCAGTGCTATGTTTAAGGCATAAGCCATGCTGTGTGGGGGTTAGAAGGTTTTCTTTGACTAGGTAATCAAGGAGTTGTTGGTTAATGCACTTTTCTAGGATTTTTGATAGCAGAGCTAGTATAGCAATGGGCCTCAAATTGGAAAGGCCTATTTCACAGTTTTTGAGAACTTATGTTACTGATATTGCACTTTGCTATATTTGTTTTTTGAATTTGGCACTTTCTAAGCTACGCTTTTTAGCAATTATCTTATCAGGAAGAAACTCCCGTGAGTGAAGTTTACTGCTGCCTTTTATCTGAGCTGCATGATTCAAACTAGCGTATGACAATAAATGTAAGGTTCTTCTTTTTCTTCTTTTCCCTAACTCACCACTGACCACCCATGTTTTTTTTTTTTCAAGAAAAGTGAGCTAGTTATTAAAAATCTAATGTAGAGTCTTAAACCAAACATATCTGGCAACTTTTCTCAAGTGAACTTTTACAAAAACAGAAAAAGACACTGCTGTAAAAGGATGGAAGAAAACAGTGCCTCAAATGAAACAATTTGACTACAACAGAGAATAGAAGATAATTGGTGGATTTTAGTGCTATTGGATTTAATAAAGTCTGTTCCTGTGGCTCGTGGCTCCTAGTGTTTCTATTCACTGCTGTAAAAGGGATATGAGCATCTGTGTGCATAGTGTCTGTCTGTTAAGCAGGCATGGATGTCTAAAAATATCTTTTCAGAATAATACAAATGGATTGGATTAACTGTATAATATTAGCAGAAGTTCACCAACATTATATTTAGATGAGTTTCAGCTTATGAAAAATTTTAGAAATGTGTCTCTTTCCTGATATTTATTGCTGGGATAATGACATTAAAACAGCATGTTTTTGTTTTTTGCCTGCTTCAATAGCTCTTTTATTACTTAAGGTGTAAATTTCTTAACAGTATAAAGAGGAGGAGTCCCTAAACTATTAAACTACAGCAGAGGCAAGATACCAGAAGGGAAAAGTTATACTTGTTTAGGGTACACAAGCTAATAAATATGACTTGCAAGGGAGTAAACTGAAAAGAATGGATGGAAGTGGGCGAAGAGGGACATAACCTCCGGATATATATTAGATCTTCGAACACTTAGGCTGTCGAACGCCGAAACGTCAACATCTAAATGTTGAAATCTAATAAACACAACAGGCCAGTTACATGAATTTATTCCCAGGGAAAAAATGCGCATGGCCAACAAACCCCCAAACTCTAAAACCCTAATCAAGTGGGGGGCTTTGCCTCCCACACCCCCTGCCATGAGGAGCTGTGCCCCCGCACCTCCCAACTAAATATACCAACTGCAAGATCACTCTAATATTGGGGAAAAGGGCAAATCCCCGATGACGGCCAAGCGAATTGGCCTGTCACATTTATTAGACTTCGACGTTTAGGTGTTGATATTTCGGCATTTGACAACCTAAGCATTTGAAGATCTAATATAGACCCTGCAGATAGAATGGGGAGTTTTGAAATGTATACAAGAAAGCAGATATTGATTGAGAGAATGGTAGAAGATATAATAAACTACTTGAATTGGTTGTGAAAAAGTTAATAAGTCACTAAAGTATTCAGTGTATGTAGCTGAAAAGAAGGATGGTACCGGGATAAGAATTTGGAATGGTAGCTCCAGAAACCATACAGATTAAACTAGATAGATCCTATTTCTGTCTCATTTTCTTGATAGGCTATACATATGCATGTAACGTGAACTATGGCAACACATTTACTTTCTTAGCAACAGACTTTGTCAACTACAAAAAGACTTTATCACTTACAGAAAGACCGTGTCTCCTACAGAGACATATGAATGGGAATCATTATACAATTCATGCATTTATAACAGTTTCTCAGAAATAAATATCAGGAAGAGAAATATTAAAAAGATAAGGAATACAACAAGAAGTATATCTATTTCACATATCTATTTCACATAATATTCAAAGCTATGTGATATCTGACTAATTCTGTATGTCTTATCTACCCCTCCATAATAGAAATCCTGGTTAGTGAATAGCTATACTAACTGCATAATGTAGTTGTTTTCAATATAACTGATATGTATGTTTTTCTTAATTTCAGGATGACAAGCCACTAACCATAATTTCATTCATTGGACTTACCTTCTCAGTCATCTGCTTGATTCTTTCCATCATGACATTTCGACTGTGCCATTCTATTCAAAATGCAAGTACAACACTTCTCCTCAACCTTTGTATCTGCCTGCTTATAGCAGATGGTATTTTCCTTTTCGGCATCTCCCAGACCAAATATAAGGTACGAGTATTCATGTGCAGAATTTTCTAAAGCTTTTTATTTAATCAAGTTAACCAGTTACCAGAGAAAAATGGAGAATGTGTAATGCTTGAAATGATGACATATCACATACACTGATAAAGGGGATTGAGGCATACAGATATCATGTTATTAGATGCTGATATAAGATGGAATAGAAGCTAGGGGAGTGCTAATGGTGTACATTAAACAGGGCCTAAGCCATGAGGTACATAAGGACAGAATATCACAGCAAAACCTTGACAAGCCACACCAAAGAGAAAACAATGAGCCACTACTTCAACATATGTCAAGCACAGGATGCTTTATTAGAGAAAGTACAGTTGAGTAAAGTCTTACCATAACAGTAGATGTCCTGCTCTTCACTGTTGAAGTATTCTTAACAAAAGGGATTCCTTGCCAAGGATAGGCCAACATCTAGCCAATATACCAAAGCCTTAGAAGTTCAAGGATGCTGTAATCCCATGTATGTTCCCTAGTCAAGGCACAGGTCATAAAGGTGACATGCGGACATACATACCTCAGAAGTGAAAAGCCCCAAGAGGAACAATATTCCTCGGAATTAGGTAGAACATATGCATCCAGAACAAGTAAAAGGAAAATAATTCCAAGTCAGGAAGACAAAAGAAACAGGACAGGGCAGAAGGGGCTGAATACTGAAACAGTGAAGAGAAGGACATCTACTGTTATGGTTAGATTATACACAACTGTGCTGTCCTTCCATATCACTGTTACAGTATTCTTAACAAAAGGGAGAGCAGAAAAGCTCAGTTGGAAACTTGGGAGTAGGAAGGCAGAGATGAGCCCTCTAGAAACCCTTGCAGGTTAGCTCTGGCAAAGCCAGGTCTTGTACTGGTAATAGCATCCATTTTGTAATGCTTACTGAAGGTATGGACAGAAGTTTAAGTGGCAGCCTCAAGGATTGAGTTGGTATCCAATCTTTTGAAAAAGTACCTAAGGAAACAATGGTTCTAGTAGAATGAACCTTTACAGTGATAGAAAGACATTTCCATGAAAGAAGTAACAAAAAAAAAAAATAGCCCTAGAGGGTTAGATGGCTATGATTTTCTTAGAAACAACCAAACATAGAGATCTGGGATGAAAAGAAATGAAAGGTTGCTCAGATTTGTGAATGGCCTTAGTTTTATCTAAATAATGAGCTGTCTATGAAATTCGAAAGTGTGAAGAACTTTTTCTCTAGCAGACTATGGAGAAGGAAAAAAGGAGGGTAAATTAATAGACTAATTAACAAAAAAACTCAATAACCACTGTGGGCATAGAAAAGTATTAGTATGAAGTTACACTTTTTCCCTATGAAAAACTAAGAATGAAAAAATGTCCATAAGAGCTTGCACTTCAGAGTAACAGCCAAAAGAAGAACAGTCTTCCAAGTACAATGTTGCAAAGAAGCTGAACTTGCAGGCTCAGAAGGAGCTTGAGTCAATTTTCAAGCACAAAACTGAGATCCCAGGAAGGTGGAATAGGCTTCTTGGGGAGTGGGCGGGGGCTGATATTAAGAACACCTTTAAGAAAATGTTTGACCTCAAACCTAGAGAAAAGAGGAGGAGTTAATGGCAGAAATAATGGTGAGGTTTAATAAAAGAATATGCTAACCCAGCACGGAGCAATTCATTCAAATAAGAGAAAAAAAAAGGGATCCCCACAGAAAACTGATCCTAGCTATGAGAAAGGCACCAGACAGAAAATCTCTTCCCTTTGGACAAATATAATTTCCTGGTAATGGGTTTTCTGGCCTCCAGCAGAACCCTAAATATGTCCTCAGGAAAAAAAAGGTGCCTAGAGGGGATCAACATCCTATCACCCAAAGCATCAGCTGAAAAATGGACAAGTGAGCATAGATCAGGGACCCCTTGTCTTGTGTGAGAAGGTCTACTCTTGAGATGCTTACACCTGGCTAGATGAAGAAGAAGGGGGAACCAATGCTGTCTAGGCCAAAAGGGAGTCACCAGCAAGATTTTGGAGGAGTCTTCCTTGATCTTGAACAGGACCCTTGGAATCATGGGGAAGGGAAAGGGAAGGAAAGGCATAGAGAAACATCTCCTTCCAAGGAAATGGTAGGGCCTCCACCTTCCAAACCAGAGGACTTGGGACTCTGGTGCAAAAAAGAGGAAGTTTTCTGTTCAAAGAGGAGTCAAAAAAATCTACCTGTGGAGTTCCTCACTGATGGAAAATGTCCATAAACTCATCTCTGTGAAGCATCCATCCGTGAGAATGTGTACTGGAACTGCTCAAAGAGACTGCCACTATATTTTGCTAGAAACCTGGGAGGAAACTCCCAGATATGCTCAGAACTAGTTCAAAATGATGTGAAGTTTGATCCCCACATTGTGCCAACATACTGGCTGACAGGGGTCAGTGCAACTTCTCCCCCCCCCCCCCAAAGGAGAGATATCTTATCTATACGCAGCCCCCCCCCATCTCCAACGCCCCAGTGAGAACTGCTGAACTGCAAAAAAAAAAACACAGCATCCATGGGACCTGATGGTGTCCCCCTTGCTGTGCTGCTCAAATAACTCATTATGAGGAAAAACAGCACAGCTAGACAGCTGTTAATCATAGTCTTACTTACCTACGCACTGCCACAACTGTGGCCTTTCTGTGGGTCCTGCCACCACCCCATAGCACCCTGCAATCACCATTACTGGAAATTATTAGTTGAAGCCTTATCTGCAGAAAGCCATGGAGAGGATCATAATGGATATAAATAAAGAAATATAGATTGCAGACTCCATTTGGATCCATCAGAGTTTGGCTTTTGGCAGGGCAGACCAGTGTTTTAGATCTTGGTTTTTTTTTTAAGGCAGTCCAAAGCCATTGATGAGGCATTGATGTCAGCCGTATCATTGAAAAACTCATCAGCTTAAATGTTAACCCACATCACAAGATGGGTTTGCAAAAACTGCTGTGACAGAACCCCACAGGTCAGGTTTTGCTGCGCCCATGTCAGACTCAGAGCCTGTCACAAGTGTGGTGTACCACTCAGTCCTGGCCCACTCTTGTTTGTTTTAGCATCTTTCTTCTTTACAACACAAGGCACAACAGGAGGGTATGGGTTGACATAAATGCAACTGGACTGCTGAGTAGAAAACAGATAACAAAGAACACAACAGATATCCAGAAGAAGAAACGTCTCACAGAAAACATAATACTGCCAGAGCCAATGGGCTAGGCTTGTAAATGCCCTCGGGCAGATAGCCTAGTATGAACCTATGAACCTATGAACCTATGAAGGAATGTAGGCAACCTAAAAAGCCACTTAATACTGGACATCTAGATTCCAGACATGAAGAGCTAGTCTACACAAGTAAGACCATGCCCCCCTTGCTTGCTGATGTACCACATCACTGTGATATTGAAAGTGACTTAAGAAAAGCGCAGACTTTGGTGTGATGGTGGCATAAATGAGCTCTCAGGGAAATCTCTATTGAAGGCCTGTGAAATACTGGGCTGTACATATCCTTAGGGGAAAAGAATCCCTAATCAGACAAGTTATATTATCTCTTTATAGATTCCTGGCTGGCTGCTGTTGGAGTACAGTGCTCTTTTCTGGTGCCCATACAGAATTAAGGATATTAACATATTGAGAAGTTACAGACAGTATTTACCCAGTTAATAAAGGTGATGGTAGAAGACAAAGAATATAAGGAAGAGATATGGGACCTAAATCTATTCGTCAATTTTACTTCAATGCCCTTAGTGTTTGAAGTAATTGCTTCTTCTGAAGTGTGTCCAACAAGTAATCACAAAATAGTTGGTGGCCTGGCTTCCTGGATTACTCACATGGGTCCTTCTCCTTGACCCCTACCTATTCTCATGTATTTAGTCTTGTTCTTTTTTATCTCTTATCCTGACATCCTGGCACACTTTTGAAGCCCATCCAAGACATGTGGTAGCACCTCATCTCCTTTTTCTGCCATTAAGTATACAGTTATCCTCATCAGAATCAGAACCAGAATCACATTTATTGGCCATGTATGCAAGCATACAAGGAATCTGACTCCAGTTTCAGTAACTCTCCAAGTATGAATTACATAAATGACATATTTACAGCTATTAAGAACAAGACAAAAAAGTAAATATGCATATACATATACATACAAGGTGCAAAGTGGAACTCAGTGCAAGAAATATTGAAATAAACTCTGAAAGAAATGGGTATTAACAATATGTAAATAATACCGCAGAATTCTCAGAGGCTTGGGAAAAAGAGTACCCCAGCCTAATAAGTTGAGTTAACCATTTATGAACTTGATGGCCTGTGGAAAAAAACTGTTCTTATATCTGCTTGTTTTGGTGCATATTAATCTATAACACCTGGCTGATGGTAATAGTTCAAAATTATGGTGGCCTGGATGTGAAGGTTTGGTAATGATTTTTCTTTCCCTTTTCATGACTCTGGAATAGTACAGGTCCTGTAAGGAGGGCAAACTAGCACCAATGATATTTTTGGCAGACCTGACTATTCGATGTAACCTATTTTTGTCATGATTAGACAGAGATCCAAACCACACTGTTATGGATGAGTTGAGAACAGACTCAATAACTTCTGTATAGAGCTGAATCAACAGTTCCTGTGGGAGGTTGAACTTCCTCAGCTGTTGCAGAAAGTACAATCGTTGTTGTGCCTTTTTTATGATGGACCCTACATTAGTCTCCCACTTCAAGTCCCGGGAGATTATATATCCCCAAAACTTGAAGGATTCCACAACTGACACAGCAGTATTAAATATAAAGAGGGGGGATAATATTGTAGTACTATTCCTAAAGTCCACTGTCATCTCCACAGTTTTAAGAGTGTTCAGTTCCAGATTATTCTAACTGCAACAAAGGGCCAGCTGCTCCACCTCCCATCTGTATGCAGACTCATCATCCTTCCTGATGAGCTTGATGATAGTTGTATCATCTGCATATTTAACAAGTTTGACAAAGGGGTCCTTAGAGGAACAGTCATTAGTGTAGAGGGAGAATAGCAGTGGGGAGAGCACACATCCATGGGGGACCTGTATTGATCATGTGATAGTTAGATGTAAATTTCCCCAATGTCACCTGCTGTTTCCTATTGGTTAGAAAAATTGGTTATCCATTGACAGGTGAAGCATCTTGAACCACACTTGACCCTACTGACCCCACCCCTTTCCTTTTTATTGTCTCAATATAATCCTGATCCTGGTTGGTAAACCTTCTATAACTAGTAAAACTGCCCCACTGATACTAGGTACCTTTGCCTAGTACCTCTACCGATTGTGGCCTTTTCTGGTTGTTTGCTATTTTTCAGTATTTTAAAGGTAGTGTTGCATACAAAGCCATTAATCACCCTGTAACTCTGTTGCAATCTGTCTCTGAATCCTCTGTTTCCCTGAGTTACAAAGAAGTCCCAATTGATCACATGGAATGCATTTTTAATTTTCTCTCTCAGCGTATATGCATTCTTAACTTTCAGCATTTGTTTTTTGTAATACTACTATGTTACCATTTCCCTTTTCAACTTCTGCATCATTCCTTTTCTCTTTATTGGAGCAGAAATTCCAGAAGTGTTCTATATTATCACCTGTTGTCTGTCTGCTGCATCCACTGATGTGGTTTGTGACTTCTGTTTCACACTTCTTTTCCTTCCTCTGTCTCCCAAGTTTTCTCTGAGTTTCTCCCTCCCAGAACTGTGCTGTTGAATCCAGACTCACTGGCCTATGCTGGGGCTCAAGATCCTTGGGCACCTATCTGCCTACTCTTAGGGCTCCCTGAGCCTGGTGGCGTATTTTTTGCTGATAGAACAACACTCCTTTACTCGCCTCCCACTAGCCGACTCTACATGAATTCCTGCTATTATTATTTGGTGCCATCCAATGGTAGTACAGCTCCTCTCATCTATCTTTTAACTAAGAACTCCTTTCACTTCTCAGCATAAATTTATATTTCACCACATGGCCCATCCACTAAGTTTTCTTTTCTGCCATGTTATTTTGTGAAACTATGTACACTGAATTCCTTTTAGTAACATCACTGTCTATAGCTCTTGTCAATATCGTTGTAGTTAAACTGCTCACTTGTACCACCCAACTACCCACTAAGCCTCCATTTTAACTTACTAATATATTTTCCCTTCATTGTTCCATGCATTTATTTTGTAAGTGTGCATTCTGGTCTATACTTGTTTACATTTAAAAGTGTGTGTTTGTGTGTGTGTGTGTGTGGGGGGGGGGGGGTTACTTCAGTTACTTCAGTCCTCAGTGATTTGCCAGAAAACCACAAATTTTATGAGAATCAGACCAAAAATATGACGCAAATATTTGGACTTTCTGTGAAAATCTGGACAGTTGAGAGGTATGGGGGAACTCCACTGGTGGCTGGTCTCCTGTGAAGGTAACCAGATTGCAATCAAGTGGATGAGACTGAGGTTTACTCAAAATTTATTTAGTTTTTCTACTATGATTGAGTTCAGAATTGTACCAAAATCTCTGGCCAGTTTGAGGTATGTGTTATGTACCCTTTTGCCTTCATCCATTGCTCATTCAGATTCATCTTAATTTTCCATATGTTTTCCTGTGGATATTACAATGACTCCAATACCTGGAACATCCACCATGACTTTAAAACAATTAGTTTATTCAGGTAGCTCATGGAACTATGGCTTTATGTGTACATCTTGAGGTTGGTTAAGCATACTCCAAGTTTGATGGGTTATTTAATTGCTAGTGTATCTTTACTGGGTGCAGAATCTGATAATGAACTCAAGTAATGTAACATTTTTACTGAATTACATCTACAGTTGTGAGAATTTGAAAAGTACAAAATGCGTGCAATTATTGAAAAGTTCAGGAAATAATTCTGAGCCAAGAAATAGCTTGCTTTTGTTCTTCACATTAATGCAGGGTCTCACATGGGCATACAAGTCAAACATTATGAATCTGTTTTTTTTTTCATTCCTTTTTCCTTCCTGCAGTTTACCATCAATATACCTCACTGCCTCATTCATGGCCCTTCATGAACCATAACTGGGTGGTGTCCAGTGTTTGAAGGTTGCCAATGTCTTTGTTTATAAGTTCCATGATAATATGTTCCGTGACCTTGCAGATCAGGCTCGTCAGACTAATGGGGTAGTAGTTCCCGTGATCCAAGGTGGATCCCACCTTGTGGAGTGGGATAACTGTAGCTGTGCACCACTCAGTGGGCACGAAACCTGAGGTGAGGCTATGATTAAACATGACACTTAGGTGAGGTGCCAGTTCATTTTGTAGTTCATGTAGTACACAACCTGGGATGGCATCTGGTCCCATGGATGCTGTATTCTTAGCTTTGGAGAGTGTTTTTTTTTTTACCTGTGTGGGTTTTATTACCGAAATTTGGCAATCTTTTGGTACTGAGATGGGCGCTTTAGAGGGTGAGAGGGGGGTGAAGTTTGCACTGAAGCGATCTGCCAGGATATTGGCAGTATCCTTGGGATCAGTATATTTAATGCCATTCTGTTGTAGCTCAGAGCAGATCTGAGCATTGCCATTTAGATTCTTGACATAGCTATAGAATGCCTTGTGGTTGTCTTTAGAATTTTTGGCAATTTTATTTTCATAACTAGCTTTGCAGGATTTTATGAGGGATCTCAGCATCTTACTTAGGCTGGTAAGGGAGTTTTTTGCATTCTGGGATTTTCCTCTTTTCTGCAACAGTTCCTTCCTTTTTTTGTCAATTTTATTTATGACAAGGAACCACCAGATTGGCTTCCATTTTTTGGAGGAGACCATCTTAGTTCTATTGGGGATGGCACAATTCATGCACAAGTGGATGTGCTCGTACAGTGCCTTAGTGTAGGATTCAGCAGTCAAACTTTCAGTTCCTATCTTCATGGGTATCATGAAGTTTGTCACTTCTGACTTGAGTAGCATGAAGTTGGCTTTGGAGAAGTTTTTTATGGAGGTTTCCTTACTGGAGGGATGGGGGTGTAGGATGTAGATGTCAAGGGTGATTAGCTTATGGTTAGACCTGACCAACGAGGGGGTGACCATAGATGTGGAGCATCAATTTCCCATGTTTGTAATGACCAGGTCTAGGATATTAGAGTCCCTAGTGGGACTAAGGATTAGTTGATCCAGGGCATTGGTATTTATGAATTCCAAGAACCATTGGGCAAATGTGTTGGTACATGAGTAGTTTTCCCAGTTAATGCAGGGTAGTTGAAATCACCAAGTATTAGGGTGTTTTGTTGTATCTTAATATTTTTCAGTATGTTTAAAAAGATGTAGTGAGAATCTTGGGGCATGGTGGGGGATCTGTAGCAGGCTACAATTTGGATTGCCGTCTTATGTAGTGTTAGTTGCACTTGGAGAATTTCATATGCATTGTGTTGGGCAACTAGCCTGGTGTTGTGAATATCCTCGGTGAATATGGACACTCCTCCACCTTTAGTGTTTTGGTCCTGGTTTGGTTGCCGAAACGTGTGGTAAGAGTTGTAGCCTGGTATTGCAGGGGTGCTCTCCGGAGTCTTGAACCAGGTCTCAGTTACTGCACAGATATCAATGTTCTCCATTTTAGGAGTGCCTTGAGAGAGTGTATTTTGAACATTAGACTTTTGCCATTGAGTAGCATTACCTTCAGATTTTGCATGCTTGTACCTGTTAAGGTGCTGGTTTTGTCCTTTGAACTTTGCCTAAAAAAGGCACTATAGGGGTGGCAAGAGCCTTAGCCAGCAACCTGAATCCCAAGGTCGACAGGTGCAGACCACCTCTGGCAAAGCATTGTGGTCTGTCAATCATGTTGTCCCAGGAAGACAGATAATGGATCCCCTTTGAATGACACCAGAAGCTTAGCCAATTGTTGAAGTCAGTCATTTTGTCCTTATACTGTGGTATCATTCTGGGTGAAGGCAGGATGCTACTCAGGGCTAAGGTCATACCTGCCTGGGCCACATGATCTGAGAGCTCTTTCATGCCTCTTTTCATGTAGTCCAGGGAGGTACATCTTAAGTCTTTCACTCCAACATGGACAATGACAGAGTCATATTTGTACTACTTGTGGAGTGACTTGAGTGCATGCGTTATGTGGTGGATCCTGGCACCTGACAGGCAGATGACTGTAATTTTCTCCTTGTTCAGCCTGGTGAGTGGGACATCAGTGTGCCTGACTATAAAGTCATCTATGACTAAAGTGTTGGGTATGTTCTCTTGCCTTAGGGGCTGTTGTTGGGTGGCACACTGGTGTTGTGAGCTATGTGACACTTTGTTTGTGATTGGTGTTTGCTTGCTTTCAGTTTCGGAAGTCCTTGTTGCTTGGGCAAGTTAATGTTAAGGGCCTCCACATATGTGGGTTTAGTGTTGCTATGTGTGGGTGTTGGTGGTGTGGGTTTAGAAGGGTATGTGTTGCTTGAAGTGTAGTGTGGGTTTTAACCTTCTCCTCTTGACTGTCTAGCACAATCTTGGGTGGAGAGAGCTTTGCTTCCAGTTTGGCTATGTAAGTGCTTTTCTCGCAGGTTGTAGTGTTGGGTGGTAGGAGAAGAGGGTTTTCTTTGTACATGAGGCAATTGCTGCATTGCCCCAGTATACCCAGATTCACCAGGTGGACAGGAGAAATCACCGGAAGCTGACCTTTGGACATGTCTGGTTTGCTGCTTTTTTTTTTTTTTGTAAAGTACAAGAGCTGTTTTCCCTTACCTTAGCCAGGTACTTTGCAATTATAGGCTGTGTAATGCCTACAATTAATTTCTCCTCATTAACAAGGAGAGTGGAGTGCTTGTATCAGTTTAAGACTTCCTAGTGCTTTTCAGCAGGTTTTAAAGCAAGTGCTAGTCACAGGGATGCTTAAAGTTAAGATGAAAACAAATTGTTTATCCTAAACACTGCAGTGTGCACTAGAGGAGTTAGATGTGAAAGTAGGTAACTTAAGTTTTTATCTGTCTAAAAAGTTAAGTTTTAGTGGAGAGTCACTTTTTTAAAACAGCAAGATAGATTGAAAGGAGGTGGTCACTTTTGTATTCTGGTAATATGGAATACAGTAGGATGGCTAATAAACTTAAATAGTTATAGTGGAGTAATTTCACAAAATGATAATTTTGTGCTTACTCACACAAGCCAGTAAAAACAGAGAGGAAATGAGATATATGGTCAAATTAACATAAGGGGAAGGCAACTAGAAAGACAGTGGTGTTTAAGAACACTACAGTAACCGGGTAAGAGGATGGAGAAAAAAATTCTGCTCTCTTTTCAAGTTTTAATATGCAGTTAAAAGCAGAATACAAGTAAAACACAAGGTAAATAAAACAAATCACAGTATTCAAAATAGAAAAAGGCAATAAAGTAATACAACAAATAAAAAGCAAACTAACCTTTCCCTCATAGCAAAGTGTAGCAGAGTCTAGTTGATCCTTTCTAGTAAAGCTCTGAAATGTTTTTATTTTACCCCTTAAATAGAAGGTTTAGTTCCTAGCTCCACCCCCTCAGTTCACAGATGATTAACCTTAACTGATTTGTTTTATTCAACTGTACTAATTTCTGCCTGACTCACAAGAGACAGAGCTGTGGTCTCTTTTAAATTTTTAATATGCAATTAAAAGCAGAATACAAGTAAAACACAAGGTAAATAAATCACAGTATTCAAAATAGAAAAAGGCAATAAAGTAATACAACAAATAAAAAGCAAACTAACATTTCTCTCACAGCAAAGTGTAGCAGAGTCTGGGTGAGCCATTCTAGTAAAAGCCTGCATTGAACGTTTTCAGATGCACAGTTCTTTCAACAACTCATGGAATTCGTTTAGTAGAATCTAGAACAGAAGCGACTGCTGAAAAATGAATAATTGGTAGTGCATATGCAATATTACATGACAAATATAAGAATCAATCAGAGGAGATTAGACAAGATTAGGAATAGACAGATTGAATAAGCAATTCACAGAAAAGAATTGGGGGACATATGTATGTCTCCCAAACATACAACACAGTGTAAAAGTTTTAGGATCTTTTCCTGTGTTTACATAGGTATTTTTATAACCCAAGTGCACTCCAAATAATTTTTCCTCAGGTAGACAATAAATGTTGGAGGTGTGATGGGGAAGAAAGAGGTAATTCAGAACATATTTTCTGGGAGGGTGATGAGTTGGCAGACTTTAAAGATTCCCTGAAGACTGCTCTGTCAGCGATACTGGGTGAGCAAATTGTTGTAACTAAGGAAATATTTTTTTGAGCTATGATACAAAATTGGAATTGCCTAGACATAGTAAAGCTATGCTAATTCTAATTATGGTGGGTGCCAAAAAAGCAATTACTAGAAAAGGAAATCAAGGTTTAAACCAACTTTATTAGAAGTAGCGAATATAGTAACAGAGATAAAACAATTAGAACTGGGATTTTTAGAAAAGGGTAGGAGCAAATTACATAGAAAAATTGGAAGTGTGGGAACAATACACGCAGAGGAGAAACAAGGTTTAAAATAAGCTAGGATTTCAATGAGCTATGTAATGTTTGACTGACAATGACTGGATTCATTGTAAGTTATGTATTATATTTGCAACTAAAATTATGTCAGTATGGTTTGTTTCATTTATATAAATGTATGATTGCCTATGTCATGCATGATAATTTAATAAAGGCATTTCTTGTTGCATTTGTGATGGTCAAATATTCAGGTGGTTGAATAGAGGTAGAGACTTGCACAAATTACTGAAATGTTCAAGCAATTGTAAAATGATAGTCCTTGTGAGAAATCTTGATACAGCAGTGATTGGAAATTTGCCATTTTCCCCATGTGTTGTGTGATCTAGGAACTGACATATATAAGTTGCTGATGGTGAAGGGGTTGGAGGCCTTGACAAAAACACCTGTTTTTTTTTTTTTTTTTTTTTTTGGTGTGAGCTTTCTTTTTGAAGGATTGCCATTCAACATTATCTTGTTCAATTAAAAGCTATTTAACCATTGTATTTTCAATAGTGTATACTCCCTAGTTCATACCGCATCTCTTCTACTGTTCTAATGACAAAAGAAGCTTACTACCCACCACGGAAGTTATGCTTCTGCGGGCTGCACATGTTTTCACAGAGCTGACAATAATAAAAATAAGGGCCAATTCATCAAAAGAAAAGACAGGTCAATAAGCTGTATTGCCATACTCTGAGATCAGGATAACCAGGAGTATGATGGAGCAGCAGATATCTACTCAGTTTGTCTTTTCACACCTTTTTGAATCCTTAACCACACATAGAACTAAATGTCATGTGGCATGTGCTTATTCCCAGCTCAAATGTCTTGAACCTTAATCAGTGTCACATTGAAAGTCCTTTCATTTAGGGTGGTAGATATAAGGAACACCCCAGTTTTGCTGACAGCTATAGTCATAAGGATAAAATGGTGGGAGGTTGGATGAATACATAAAAAACAGAAATGCTGCCATACAACATAACCTGAATTGACATGACTGCATTAATATCTGGTTTACCCCCTGCCCTTGGTATTTAAAACACCTAATTGTACATTTTTTTCAGATCCTCTGTAAAGTTATCTCAGCTTTTCTGCACTATTCCCTCTTGGCCTCCTTCTCTTGGATGTGTTTGGGTGCATTGCAGCTCCATCTTATGGTACAAAACCTTAAGGCAGTCAAAGCCTTCCGAACCCATGTGATTCGAAGGAGATATATGTATCCTGTAGGCTATGGGATACCGGCTATAATTGTTGTGATTTCTGCAGCAGTATTTCCTCATGGATATGGAACAAACAGAGGGTAAGTACCTGAAATCCAGTCAGCTTTTTAGACAGTTGTTAGTGTACTTTATATGCCAATTTGGATATAAAATGCATGCATGATTTGAACGAAAGGGCAGTATTTTATATGATACTGATAGTATAAATGTTTCAGTGCTGCTGTTCTAGTAAAAATCTTGGTATACACTGATTTTTATTTTTATATATCATTTGATAAGTATGAAGCATTTTTCTTGTTTTTTGTCCTACTGATACTATGCCTTTTGGTTTATAGATTGGACTTGTTTCCTAGATGTCAAATCCATTTTTAGTATTAGTTTTAGTCTTTTGAAGAATTCCTTACTAAATTTTAATACACATTTGTTCATGTTTTATTGGTTATCCTTCGTCAATTCCCAAATATCTATACACTCTCGCCTGTTCAAATTCATTTATATAACATTCCTGTCCCAGAGTGATATTTTCATGGTGCTGCAGCTTTTGTGCTTTAAAGGTTGATTTTGAAACATTTATCAAGACCAAGTGACATTCCTATATCATCTGAGAATGTTTTGACCACTTGCAGTTGGACTTTCAACTCTTCATCAGATGAACTATACAATTTTAAGTCACCCACAAAAAAGTAGGTTTTCTGGGAGCTAAATTTTAACCATGGTCTAATCTTTTAAATAAACAGCTTAATGGAATAAAGGCAAGACGAAACAGAAAATGTGACAAAGAATCACCCTGGAATGTCAACTTTGTATATTAACCTCTGGGATTATAATTTTTCCTTTGTCATGACTTAACTGCAAAGTAGTTTGCCACTGTTTCATGGTTGCTGTAATATAATTGATCAATGGGGTCTATATCACATAGTTGAAGTTATGTAACTTTTTATATTTTATATTTCATATTTCTCTCTATTCAATGATTGCATGCTGGCATTTTATTTCTTCCCTTTCTTTCCCTTATTACTATGCATTTTTTATGGTAAGACTTTGTTGATTATTAGTTTAGCTGCACAGTAATATATCCTATTTACTTCTGTTATATGCCATGAATTTCTATTTATAGTCTTGATTATTGTGTTCATTTCTTTTATTAGACTTCTAACATTATGGATCTTATTTACTTTCTGTAATCTATTTCTTTCATTGATCTTAATATGTCTAGCCATTCTATTAAATCAGGTAGCACTTCCTTTTGATCATTTTCTTTTAGATTGAGAGCACCTTCTTTGCTTTCTATTTCTTGCATGTATTCTACAGAAAGTTCCAGAAAATATTCATGTGACATATCCTCTTCAGATGCAACCTGCTCCATCTGCTGCTCCTTCATATGGGGACTCAATGGCCCTTTACTCCACACATTGTTTGTGTCAGAGTTGCCACTGTTTCCTGGTTCTTACCTTGCTTGCAACTTCAACTGAATATTTGCACCAGTCTCATACAGAAGACTCTAGAACCTCACTGTGTGGTAAGTCTTCAGATGCTTCCAGCTCCACATGTTTCTCCTTAACATGGGGACTCACTGTTCCATCATACTATGACATTACTTGTGTTGAATTTTCTACACTAAATTCTTCACTTTGCAGATAATCCATAACTTTCATTTCTATTTATTTAAATTATTCTTTGACAATCCCTTTTTCTAATTTCCGTTTTTGTTTTGTTATATTTTTTGTATTATTAACATTTCCATATCTGGGAGTCTTCAAATATCTTTAGTGCTCCTTTTTATATTGATTGGTTTTGCCTTCTCCTTTGAATAAATATTGCACCATATCAGATCTCTTTTTCCTTCCCATGTCCATACTTCTTCAGATGCCTGCTACTATACTTGCTACTCCATAATCTGGGGACTTATTGTTCCGTCATGCTGTGACATTACCTGTTCTGGATTTTCTGCACTAAATCCTTCACTTACCAGATAATCAATGACTTCAGTTTCTATTTATTCAACTTCTGTCTTACTGCTTTTCTTTATTACTTCCCCTTTCTTTTTTTTTTTTTTTCGTTTGTGAAATTTTCCATATCCAGGTGCCTTTGGCTGTATTTCTCTTGAAATATCTCTGTATATGCTTTTTTTCTGTTGATTAGTTTGGCGTTCTTCTTTACATAAACATTGCACCATATCAGATCTCTTTTTCTTTCCCATGTCCATGTAACTTTTTATATCGTTAAAGGGGGGATTTGTTCTTTATATTTTTGCATTTCTTCTGTTGGTCCTTTTTCTAGGCAGCCCAATGTTTCTTTATCTAGCTAATGCTTTTACATGGATCTATTGTATTAATGAACACAAATTTTTATTTGAAGCTTTTGACATTTTTTTCTTGTGTGAGTACTTTTCTTTCCTCTAATTTCTCTCTTAATCTTTCTGAGCATCTTCTTCTGAAACTTCTGGGCTTATTGCATAATAGTAACAACCTCAATAGTCCAATCTGCCATTTTTATGGTTCTTTTTTGGCCCCTCAGTTTGTGTTTTTTTGGACTACTACTTCCTTCTACTACATGGGTGGCCATCCTTGTAAGCCTGGCCTAACCCTGTAGCAGGATTGTTTTTGTGTCTAATTCTGGCACTAGTATGTGCACCAAAATTGGGCAGTTTTTTATCCTGGGACCTGTGCACCCAGTTGTCTTTTTTATTTTTAACATACCTCTCTCCATGATATATAAAATACAGTCTATATATGAGCATCATCTTGGTGAGATTTTGTGAAAACAATGTCTATCACATGAAGGTACTCAACAAGACATGAGGATGAATTCAGTTCAAAAGATACTACTCTCCTTTCCTTACTGATTTTATCTCTATTCGGACCTCCAATAGATTCTCTGAGTTTAATTTCTTTAAGCCTTTTGGTTTTCTAATACAATGATTCATAAGTCAGGGTATGATTAAACTTCATGAGTTTATTATTGTTTCAATATTTGATGTTAGCCAAAAGTGCTTTTAGCAACACCTGCAATGTGCCCAGAATTGACTCCTTCTGCAATTCGTATTGAGTTACATATGCTGATAGCATATCTAAATATGACTATAAATTCTTTTTATTAGACAGTTTGCTCCTATTACTATTGGAAATGGCTGGGTATCCTTCTGCATTTCTATCATTTATGGCTGCCAATCCTCGTATTTTATGACTTTCTCCCCCTTTAATGTCTCCAGGTCTTTTGGGTTTATAATGTCAAGATGGGAAGGGACCCTATTCCTAAGTCAAAGTATAATTAAAGTTCATAAAATTAGTACTGTTTGCAGCACCCACAATGTGCCCAGAAGTGACTCCTTCTGCAAGTCATACAGAGTTGCATGCATTGGTAGAATATCTAAGTATGACTGTAAATTCTTTATGAGATCCATTGCTCCTACTACTATTGGAAATCTCTGGGTATCCTTCCACATTGCCCTCATTTCTGCTTGCAAATCATGATATTTTATGACATTGTCTCTTTCTACACATAAGACATTGCAATCACTGGGTGTATCAATTTCAGTAATCAATGCTACTTTTGTCTTCTTTTCATGGATTACTATATCTGCTTTTCTCACTTCTGTTTTTTCAACTATTGGTAATGGGTGATCCCATGTGATATAAAGTTCATCATTTTCAATAATGCTTTATGCTTCTTAGCTACTTCAGTATTGAAATGTTTGCATAATCCCCAATGTAACAGCCCTGCCACATTATTATACCTTTCAGTATACAAGCCCTTTGCCATTAGTGCATCACATCCAGCAAAAAGATGTGTGACTGCTTCCATTTCTGGTTTATAAAACCTACATTTGCCTGTTTCTTTGACATGTTCAGTGGACGTTGTAAACCAACATGTATACAGTCCACTATTCTAGGCCACTACTATTAACCTTTTGTTTTTGGCTTAAATGTCCCTCTCTTTAACCATACCTGCATCAGGTCCTGATTGGCATAGGGTTGTTCCAGGAGTTTAATGTACTTGCACCTGAATTTATACCTTTGCCACATTTTTTGTCTTCTCATCTTACCCTTCACCATATATTCTTTATTTTGTTTTTTGGCACATTCATTTGCTGCCTGACTTTTTTCTACTTTTAGATTGATTTCCATTCCAACTTGACACCGATATGCTTCTGCTAAACTAAGCAGGGAAGTCATCTTAGACTTGTTCTCCTCATGTTTTAAAACTTTCATTATGTTTGGATCTTGTGAGGTCAGCAGATATGTATGTAGTCCTATGATTGCAGATCTGTACATATAAACAATTTTGAGGAGGCCCATACTTACTTCAAAATGGGGACTATATAATCTTGGCATATTCTGATTTTTATAAATCATTTGGTAAGAGTGAAGTATTTTTCTTGTTTTCATGTCCAACTGCTTCAATACCTTTTGGGGTCAGTCAGTCATCCCAAAACTGTAAATTCGAACAGAAACAGCAAATTGGTTTATAGCTTGAACTTTGTTCCTAGATGTGAGGGCTGTTTTCAGTATAAACTTTAGCCTTCTAAAATATTCCTTACTAAGTTTTGTTTGCATTTGTTCATATTTTATTGTCGATCCTTCATGAATTCCCAAATATATTTACACTTCCTCTTGCTCAAGTTCCTTTATATCACATTCCTGTCCTAGGCTGATGTTCTCTTGGTGCTGCAGATTTCCTGCTTTAAATGTCGCTTTTGTACTTTTATCAAGACCAAATGACTGTTTTATATCATTTGAGAAAGATTTGACCACTTGCAGTTGTGCTTTTAGTCCCATATTTGTTGAATATACAGTTTTAAATCATCAAAAAAAAAAAAAAGATGCGAGGTCTTTACACTTTGTTGTTTTATGGGAGCCAAATTGCAATCATGACCTAATCTGTTAAGTAGGCAGCTTAATGGGTTTAGGGCAAGACAAAAGAGCAGCGGTGGCAAAGAGTTACCCTGGAATATCCCCTTTGTTTTTTATCCCTGTGATAATAATTTGTTCTTTATCATAGCTTAGCTGCAGTGTGGTTTGGCACTGTTTCATGATGACTGTAATGTAATGGGGCAATGTAGGGTGTATCTTATACATCTGTAAGCACTCCTTTATCCATGAATGTGGGATACTGTCAAATGTTTTTTGTAGTCTATCCATGTCATACTTAGATTCTCTCCATTTTACAATTCACCATTATGACTTTATTTAACAGCAACTGATCATTTATTCCAAATTACTTTATTTTGTTATCCTTTTGTTCTATTGCCATGATTGAGTTTTCTTCTAAATGACTATAAATTCTAATGGCCCCAATTCCAGTATATAGTTTATACATCATTGTACTCCTCTGTGGAATTATCAGTATCTCTGGAGTCCAGACCTTCCTGTACCTTGTTTATACATTACTCCAGGTGTACCCAGAGCCCATTACTGTATACAGATTGGAAAAAGTGATGAGAACATTCGCTAAAGAGTAAATTGAAATCAGTGTCCATATCCATTGTATACAGAGTGTCAAAAATAGACCCCTCCCTTCTAGTTTTCTTGCTCTTTCCCTGAGGCTTGTCATGACACTGTGTAGTTTTGAACTGGTATTCTCACATTTGAGTCCTTCACTGATGCATGCCACCCATTTCCTTGGTGTCAGTGTCCCATCCCCCCATATCTACAACCCCAGTACTGAATATTTCACTGGTGAAAGTTATGGGGTTCCAAGCTATTGGTACCAGTGGATCTGTACAAATTGTGATCCTGATACTCTATAGGCCATTATTAATGTCAACAATGTTGACATTCAGGGCATCAGTACTGAAGCCATCCTTGGTATTGAGGTTGATGTTTGTGTCGAGACCTGGTCTACACCTTTGGTATCATCCACTTTAGCTTCATTGTTAATGGTTTTACCATTTCCTTTTATACTGAACATTTTGATTTAGTTAAACAGAGATAAAATACATTACAGTGGTGACTCTAAGGAATGTCTGAGACTGTATCATTGGCTTCAACTCAGGATGTCTATCAATCTGATGTTTTCATTCTATCATGTTTCTGCCTGAGAGAGAGAGAGAGAGAGAGAGAGAGAGAAAGAAATAAAGACAACAAAGAAGCAGAAGCCTGTCACATGGACAGGACTGCAGTATCTGGCACAGATGCCTCACTGACCTCACTAGGAAGCTGACATGCAGAAGGAAGCAGATGGACTCTACTATGGACTTTCCAACACCAGTTACTGATGTACAGGAGAAAGCTTCCTCATTATTCTACAATTATCCCATGTCTTGGGACATTTTGGTGGTAATGCATCCCATGGTGTCATAGTTAACTGATCCAGTCTCCTCTAAGGAGCAGATAATGCAGAAAACATTTCACTCCATCCTGCTTACCAATTAGGTGGCTTCCCCAGCAGACCAGATGGTTTCACTGAAACTGCAGAGGGTTTGTCAAGAGCCAGATGTGGTACACCTTTTCCAAGGAGAAAAGACAAGGTCATCTGGCCTCCCACATGCCTTGTATGTTGAAATAAGGCCAGTTTAGCTGAGAATATTGTAGTGGATATTGCCATAAAGTGCCCTTTGAAAAGATTTCAGTGGTCCATCCAGCTGAAAAGGGATGCTCAGTGTTAGACTGCTTTAAAACATTTATGTATGTATCAGGTACCTTCTCTAAAAGAGATATCAAACATGTGACACACATAACCAGTTGTCAGCAAAGACTTGCTGAAAAAAAAAAAAACTTGAGATACCGATTAAGATGCCCATGGGAACCTAACATGAAAGCTAGTATACCACACAGCTACACTGACTAATATGTCAAGCCACTCTGTAGGATAGTTACATAATGCAAATGTTGGACTGGTGCCTAGAGCTGGATTGAGAATCATTCGTCATTGTCATACCTGGCTCAAAAGTTGTATTTCCAACTTTTAGGCCATCTTTCACCACTGCCCCTTTTAATCATCCTGGTTTGGCATCAAGTTAAAGACTGGCTACAAAAATGTAAGCAAGAAGGGAAGGTGATGACATTTTTAAGAATATTCCCTTTTCTCTTAGGTATGCTGATCTTGGCAATGGTATGCATATATAGTGTCAGTTTTGCAGGTTCTGCAGTGCTCCTTCTAAAGGATACATTTTTTTTTACTATTCTAGTAATATGACTGTGATTTGGTAGTTCCACATCATGGTGGATGGAACCCACTCCTACCTTCTCTGTTGAGAAGCTATGCATTTGTGACAGTGAGCCATGTCATCTCACTGCTTAGTGACAATGATGCATATTCCTGCCCATAACAACTCAAATTAACTATTTTTCTGTACTTCACCAACAGGAACTGACGCCCTAGGTGCCCTGGTCCATCAGTATCTTCTGGGTACATTCTCTGCCTTTTCCTTGTTTCAAATGATACTAAAGCTTCTGCAGAAATCCAAAATGCACAAGGGAGAAGTCGTTGTCATGGCTACATTCTGGCTCAGCCAAGTATGGTTGTCTGTATCATGGCCTCCTGTACTAGTGAAGCCACTTTTCCACAGATCTCATAAATGTCACCTGTCTCACCCATCCTGCAAGTATCACCCAAGTCAACAGGGCTTTAGACCAATTGCATTACTTTTCCAGTTCCCATAATGACAAGAGACCCCTTGTACCATTCATGTGTGGACCAGATCCTTGCAGTATCCCAGAAGCCCTCTGCCAAGAAAATATACAGCTGTCAGCTGACAAGATTTGTCTTATGGGTAGCTAATCAAGATGTAGGTCTCCACTAAGCTCAACTACATGAACTTCTGCAGTTTTAGCTAACATCTTTTATCAAAGCTCCAGCTATTCTGCTGTCAAAGTTCAGTTAACATCAGTTTCTGTCTTTCACCAAATAGAGGATTCCTCTTCTTTAGTACCATTAAAATTTTGCAAAGCATTTCTGAGAAAGGCTTTCATGTTTATACCTCCTCCTTCTTCCCTGGCAAGTTAAACTTTTTGCTGGAAAAACTGACACTGTTTCCTTTTGAATTTGCTGCTAAAAAACTTTTTCTGTGTGGCAGTTACCTCAGTCAGAAGATTCTCTGAAACTGAAGCACTCTTTTCTAAAGCTCAGTATATTATTTTCCATCACAAAAAGGTGTTCTTGCGCACTAATATAACATTTATATCAGAAGTTGCAAAGAACATTTTTATTTTTATTTTACATTTGTTTTTATTAACTTTATTCTTCACTCAACATTCTACCTGGAGAGAGTACTCATTTTACCACCCTGATGTTCTTCTATTTAGATACAACAAAATACATAAAAAAAAAAAAAAAAAAAAAAAAAAAAACATGTGCAACTATTTTACATTCATTAGTTATGGACAGAACAATTCCATGGTCACCCTGTTCAGGTGACCCTTGGGACTCATTTTTTTTTTTTTTTTTTGCTGTGGAAAGTACAATAAGAGTTTAACAGAAAAATGTAAAGCTGGTCAACCAGGGCTGTAGCTACTTCTTCAACCTTGTTCAAAAATCCTTTAGTTAGTGATATCCATGCAGCTTGGGCTTTACTACATACTTCTGCAAGATGCAATGAACTGAATGTGATTTCATTGTCTGGGTCTTCCTTCTGGGTTGCCAGTCTTTGTAGTATTTCATCTTGACACCATCCAAGAGGTCTGAGCTGAGGGCTGTGTCTTAGTGTTGACATGGATGCACTCTGGATTATGTAAGATACCAGTGTTATGTACTTACTGTAACACTTGATCTTCAAATCTTCAGAAGCCATGTGCATCCACATTTACAAACTCATGCACATTGCAAATCCTATTTCACTCTAAAATTACTTCAATTGTCATATGCTCTGTCCTTCAAACATGTAATAAGAAATGGCTTTAAGGTTCAGAGGGGTCGAACACTGACTCTGTCCCCAGATGACCCATGTTTGATTAGTGGCACTAGTGCATGCGTCAGTGGCCATTACTGGCTCATCCATTCTGGGGAGAAGAATGTAGCCCGGATCACTGTAATAACAGCATGAAACCCCAGGAGAGCTCTGTGCATCACTTGTAGCACTTGATTAGGAGGTTGTACATTCATGGAAGTGCACGTACACCTCCCAAAGGCAGCCTCAGAAGAGCTTGCAAGGATGCCATGGGGTGGTAGGATTAGGGCATGCTCCTCAGCAGCAATACAATGGTGCATCAGTATACCTTATTTACTCACTGTGCCTGGATGTGGCTCAGACTGAGCCCAGGTAAGGCTAAGGGGGGTCCACTAGGCATGACAAATAAGGAGAGGACAAGAAAATAGCTGATGGTCAGCTGTGGGGAGCTAAAAAAGAAAAAAAAAACATGCTACTAGAAAGATATATATTCTCATAATATAGAGGTTTTTTTCAGATAAACTATATATTCAGATGAGTGCTCATGTTGATTTTAAACTTATGAGTTATGTTTCATAGAACTGTCCCAGACTCCAAATTCATCTGATTTCATGGTGATGCTTCTCTGCTGCAGATTCTATAAAGCATAAATTATTATACTTTACTGTCAGTTTCCAAGTTAACCTCTCCATCTCATGAAAATGGTGAATGCAGCATCCAGGATGTGAGTGAGTGAGTGAGTGTGTGTGTGTGTGTGTGTGTGTGTGTGTGTGTGTGTGTGTGTGTGTGTGTGTGTGTGTGTGTGTGAGAGAGTCAGGAAGGCATACATTATATTCACCTGCTTTAATATGTTTGCAACTAATTTTAATACCTGTCAAACATTGACACTCAGATCTTTGAAATGACAATTCTCCAATCAAGAGTGAAGTTTCCCCTCTAGCGCTGATAAATTCTCTATAAAGTGAAATGTAAAAAAATAAAAAATAAAAATAAAAAATAACACCACCAACCACTCGTAGTTCCCCAAAAGCAACAGAAAAAACTTTCTTTATTACCGTAGACTTAGTGCTTTCTCCCTGTAACCTCAGGGCTTCATGGCACAAAATCACATGATTAAAATCCATTAACTGACTATTTAATTAATTAAATTGTGTCTTGAAAACTCATAATATAACATCCATCCACTACTAATGTATATATTATACTAATAAAATTAAACTGTTAAAAAATGCATAAAGAATTATAAAAAGCTCATGATATATGTACATATAAGCTAAATTTGCTTGGCTCTTAATTATAACACTGAACTCAATGAAATGGAATCATTAATGCCTGGATATACCACGGCATTAGTTCTAAGTTGCCATTCCATCTCTAACTTTTCTAATCATAAGTTCAAGTCACCACCCCTTCCTTGGTCTCTAACTCTATCTATAACAAAAAATATATATTTTTTAAATTAACACAACCGATTGTGTAAAAAGAACACTTTCTTTCTTCTTATTTTTAATATCTCTGATGTGTTCTACCACTCTTTCCTTTAATTTTCTCGTGGTTTTACTGACATAAAAAGCTGTGCAGGAAATACATGTAGCCATGTATATCACCATTCTCATGTTGCAATTACAGATACCAGGACAAAGGATAGTACGGGAGTAACTATCAACCACCACATATGGGCCAACATTAATATCTTTATAGGCTTTACACATGTTGCATTTGGGCATTTTTGAAACTACATATTTATTGCTCATATGCTTTTCTACTAAATTTTTCAAAGTTAAGCTTCTGTTGTAGATGACCCTTGGACTGTCTCCTAAAATTAAGTTGTCATATTTAAATACTTAATTCCAGATGTTATTCACTATATTTCTTATTGTCAATGCCTCACTGTTGTAGGGTAGTACAAAAGTACTGTCCACTGGTTTAATCTTCGCTGTTTCTAGTTTGCTCCCAAATGAAGCAGATAAAATTGGTGTAAACCTGTCATTCCTCTTCTGTAATACATAGTTCCTAGTTTTTAATAATAATTTGATAGGATACCCCCTCTTTCTAAACATATCTATCAAAGTATATGATTCCTCTTTAAATTCATTGTCATTACTTGTCAACCTGGATATTCACACCATCTGGGCTTTTACTATACTGTTCTTTTGGTGCGTAGGGTGACAACTTTTGTAATGAAGAAATTAATTTGAGTATGTATCCTTCCTGAATCTTCTTGAATTCAATTTTTTGTTAGTACTGTCCGACGTAAGTCTAATGTCTAAAAAATCAATACTTTCCAAACCCACTCTGTGGGTAAACTTTAAGAAAGATGTTGTAGAGTTTAAGTAAACTACCAAGTCCTCCAGCTTCCTTTGTGAACCTTTCCACAATATCAGAATGTCATCCAAAAATCTTAACCAAATAATGGTCTTACTAAACAAGGGGGACTGAAACACATAATCTTGTTCCCATTGAGCCAATACTAGATTAGCATAAATGGGTATGCATTTGGCCCCCATAGTGACACCTGAAATTTGATGGAACAATTCCCCTTCAAAAGCTAAAAAAATATTTTTCAAAACCATTTCCATCAAGTCTACCAACACACTTTGTTTCACACTGTGGATGCCCTCTTTTCCTTTTAAAGCTTCTTCAAATAATTTTAGCACCTCAGTGTGTGGAATTACTGTAAACAAATTTGTTACATCAACTGTGGCAAAAATAAACTCACTCAAGATAACTGTCTCTCTTAGGATTTCTAGACAGTGCCATGAATCTTTTAAAACATGCTTGTAACTGTTTAACAATGGCTTACACCAAAAATCTATGTAAGCTGCAATAGGCTCTGTCTTGGATCCTGTTGCTGCCACAATTGGCCTAAATGATAGGTTTTGGAGGTCCTTGTGGAGCTTAGGAATCCCAAAAACATTCAGAGTTACTGGTAATTCAACAGATTAAAATCTGTACTCCTCAGGGTCCAACAATTCCTAGCTTCATAGGTAGGTACTAGGCTATCTACCCAAAGGCATTTATAAGCCTAGCCAGAATGTGTTGGCTTTCGCTGCCCCCTTAGATTAGTTCCCTGTGCCTCTGTCCAGCAGAATCACTGAAGTAATCCCTGGGGTAAACTTTCTGTTTCCTATCCGCTCGTCAAGGTTTCTCTTGAAGAGTGTTAGCGAGGAGCTCTGCCTAATGTAGTTTGGAATCTTGTTCCAAAGCATGGGAAGTCTCTGGGACAGGAATCTATCCCTCCAAAATGTCCTATTTATTGTTGTGGTAAGGTTTAGATCCCTAAAGAATGTGACTCGAGGGGATAAGGTTTTCTTTAGGTGGAGCATGTCCATCAATTTTGAGTTGGACATGGCCTTGTATATCAGGCAGAGATCACCTCTGAGTAGGCGGTATGCAACTGAGTACAGCTGGAGTTTCTTCAGTCGAGCTGCACAGAACATCTGTTTGAGGCCAGTGATCCTCTTGGTGAGGTACTTCTGTGGTCTTTCCAGCTGTTGCAGTTGTCTTTTAAGGTACATCCCAAAAGGGGCATCGTACTCTAAGATGGGTCTGATGAGTGATGAGTAGAGGGGCACAATGACCTCTTTTGATCTGGATGCGAACCCTTTTGTGATTAGGTGGGCCACATAGAAGGATTTTCTAACCATTTTGGCAATGTTATTATCAAAGGAGAGATTACTATCTACTTGGGTCCCCAGATCCCTTATTATGTCTTCCGTACTTAGGGGACTACCACCTATCTGGTAATTTGTAGTTTGTGGGTACTTTGTTTTTTTCCAAAGGGTATGACTATGCACTTTTTGGCATTTAGCTTGAGGCCATGATTTTGACACTAGGTGTCCATCTCAGTGAGACCCTTTTGGAGGAAGTCTGTGTCAGCCGGAGAGTCAGTTATGGCCCCTAGTTTGCAGTCATCTGCGAACTTGCTCAGCCATAGTCCTCCTGTGCTTGCCTGCACCTCTGAGAAGTATATGCCGAACAGGAGGGGTCCTAGGACTAAGCCCTGGGGAATGCCACTTGTAACCGGTTTAGAGTCAGACCTAGCTCCCGCAACTCTCACCATGTGGGTTCTTTCTGTGAGCCAGTTGACAACCCATCTTGTGATGTAGGGGTTTATATTCAGGCTGGTGAGCTTGTCTATAATACCAGCATGGGGAATGGTGTCAAAGGCCTTTGCGAGGTCTTGGTAGGCTGTGTGTACCACCTTTCCCTCATCTTTAGCCTTGGTAACTGTCTCAAAGACGTCCACCAGGTTTAGGAGGCATGATCTGCCCTTAACAAAGCTGAACTGGGTAAGATCCAGTGTTTGGAGGTTCCCAATGTCTCTGTTAATGAGTTCCATGATGATGCACTCCATAGCCTTGCAGACCAAGCTAGTTAGGCTTATAAGGTGATAGTTCCCAGGGTCTGTTGTGGCTCCAGCTTTGTGAAGCCGAATAACCGTTGCTGTGCGTCACTCTGGGTATGAAGCCTGTGGAGAGGCTGAGTTTGAACAGTATGTTTAGATGAGTGGTAGTTCGTTTTTGAGCTTGTGTAGGATGCAGCCTGGGACACCGTCCGATCCCATTAATGCTGGGTTTTTGGCTTTGGAGAGGGCTGTTTTAACCTGTGTGTCTGTGATTTCAAGGGCTCTACATTCTTCTGGTATGATTATGGGCCCTTTTGGGGGTGAGAGGGAGGTGAAGTTTGCATTGAACCTGTCTGCCAGGACGTTGGCGATATTGGTCCGTTCAGTGTATTTTGTGCCTTTCTGCACTAACTTTGAGCAGATCTGAGCAATGCCACTTGGATTCTTGACACAGCTAAAGAATGCCTTGTGGTTATCTTTGGAGTCCTTGGCAATTTTTCTTTCAAAGCTTGCCTTGGATGATTTTATGAGGTATCATAGTTTTTTGCTGATACTGATCAGGGATGTCTTCCCTTCTTGGGATTTTACTCTTTTCTGTACTAGTTTTCTCCTTCTGTTGTATAGCTTGTTTATGGCAGGGATCCACCAGACTGATTTTCTTTTCTTGGAGGAGTGAGTCTTGGTTTTGCTTGGGATAGCATGATCCATGCATTCTTGTAGGTGCCCATAGAATGCATTAGTAAAGGATTTTGCAGCTTGGACAGTGTTATCCTTTAGCATGGGGGCTTTGAAACTTTCCACCTCGGTCTTAAGTAATGTGAAGTTTGCTTTTGAAAAGTTTTTCATGGTGGTTTCCTTGTCCAGGGGTGGGGGCAGAATGTGGATATCCAAAGTGATTTGTTTATGGTCAGATCTAACCAGCGAGGAGTTGACCTCAGGTGTGGAGCACCGGTCGCCCATGTTGGTGATGACCAGGTCCAATATGTTGTCACCTCTGGTGGGATTGTTGACCAGTTGATCCAGGGAGTTTGAGTTTATAAATTCAAGGAAATGTTGGGCAAGGGAGTTAGTACTTGAGTAGTTCTCCCAGTTAATGTTTGGGTAATTGAAATCACCCAATATTAGGGTGTTTGGTAGGACCTTTATGTTTCCCAGTGTTTCCAGAAATGCAGAATGGGGGTCCTGGAACATGGTGGGTGATCTGTAGCAAGCTACAATTTGAATTGCACTTCTGCCCTTTGTTAGTTGCACGTGGATGATCTCTGAAGCATCATGCTGTGCCACTAACCTGGCAATATGGGTATCCTTGATGAATATGGATACACCCCCACCTTTTGTATTTCGGTCCGGGTTCTGTGGCCAAAATGTATGGTATGGGTTGTAGCCTGATAGTGCTGGGGTGCTCTCTGGAATCTTAAACCAGGTTTCTGTTACTGCACATATATCAATTTTCTCCATACTGAGGAGTGCCTCAAGTGCATGCATTTTGAGGTTTAGACTTCTGGCATTGAGTAGCATTACCCTCAGTTTTTTGTTACTTGTGCTATTTACGGCGGTGGATTTGTTCATAGTTCATAGAGTTCATAGATTAGTACTAAGCTAACTGCCCTTGCGAGCCATATTAAGCCTAGCCAGTTATCCCTTGTGAGACTCAAACCCTGCACCTTGTGCTTATAAGGCAAACACCTTAACCATTTTGAGTCTTGCCTAAAAAAGGCACTATGGGGGTGGCAAGAGACTTGGCCAGTATTCAAAAGCCTAAGGGTGACAGGTGCAAGCTGTCTCTAGCAAAGCAGTGTGGCTTGTCAAGCATGTAATCCCAGGCGGACAGACACTGGATCCCCTTTGAATGACACCAGAAACTTAGCCAATTGTTGAAATTGATATTTTTTTCTTTATACCGTGGTATCATTCTTGGTGAGGGCAGGACTCTACTCAAGGTCAGAGTCATACCGGCCTGGGCTACGTGATCAGAGAGCTCTTCCATGTCTCTTTTCATTTAGTCCAGGGAGGTACAGCTCAGGTCATTCACACCAACATGGACAATGACAGAGTCATATTTGTACTTGTTCTGGAGTGACCTGAGTGCTTGGGTTATGTGGCAGATCCTGGCAGCCGACAGGCAGCTAACAATAACCTTATCCTTATTCAGTCTAGTGAGTGGGATGTCAGTGTGCCTGACTATAGAGTCACCTATTACTAGCATGTTGGGTATGTTATTTTGCCTTAAGGGCTGTGATTGCGTGGCACCCTGGTTTTGTGAAATATGTGTTTCATGGTTTGTGTTGGTGGTGGAGGTTGCTTGGATGTCTGCTTTGGAGGTCTCTGTTGCTTTTGCAGATTTTTATTTAGAGCCTCCGAGTATGTTTTTGTGCATTTATGTGTGTTTTTTGCCGGTGCTCATTTAATGGGTCTATGTGAAACTGTTGGTGTGATGCAAGTATTTCCCATCTCCTCTTGACTGTCTGATCCAGTCTTGAGTTGAGAGAGCTTAGCCTCCAGTTTGGCAATCATTAATGCCTGGATATACCATGGCATTAGTTCTAAGTTGCCATTCCATCTCTAACTTTTCTAACCATAAGTTCAAGTCACCACCCCTTCCTTGGTCTCTAACGTTATCTATAACAAAAAATAAAACAATTTTAAAATTAACACAACCAAGTGTGTAAAAAGACCACTTTCTTTCTTCTTATTTTTAAAATCTCTGATGTGTTCTAACACTCCTTCCTTTAATTTTCTCGTGCTTTTACCTACATAAAAAGCTGGGCAGAAAATATATGTAGCCACATACATCACCATTCTTATGTTACAATTACAGATACCAGGACAAGAACTAATGCCGTGGTATATCCAGGCATTAATGATTCCATTTCATTGAGTTCAGTGGTAAAACTAAGAGCCAAGCCAATTTAGCTTATATGTACATACATCATGAGCTTTTTATAATTGTTTATGCATTTTTGTAACAATGTTTAATTTTATTAGTGTAATACATACATTAGTAGTGGATGGATGCTATATTATGGATTTTCAAGACCCAATTTAACTAATTAATTAGCCAGTTAATGGGTTTTAATCATGTGCCATTATTTAACTTCTAGTGTTTTGTATCAGTACTCTGATGAAGCCCTGAGGTTACAGGGAGAGAGCACTAAGTCTACAGTAATAAAGAAAGTTTTCCCTGTTCCTTTTGTGGAACTACGAGTGGTTGGTGGTGTTATTTTTTATTTTTTACATTTCGCTTAGTGTTGCTTGCTCTGTTGGGCATTTGTTCGTATTTTTACAAATTCTCTATAAAGCAGGCTTATTAAAAGTATTATGACATTTAGTGAAGTTGGCAATCTTATTTTGTGAATTGCAAAATAGTGTAATTGAATGTTGGCAATGCACACACATTAAATGTAATGTCTATACATTCATTTGCTATTAAAATTTGTGTAACCACAAGGGAATAAAACTTGCTGCCAAACATTCAGTCACATCACTACTAGACTTAACACTGTATGTGAAAAGCATTTTACAACACAAAATGTGCTACATAATACATTTGTCTATTTTGATTATGAATGCTGCCTTTATGTGCATTTACTCAGTTATAAATGACAGCCTGAGAATAGTTAAACTTTCCATTTATTTGATGGACAAAATAAATGATTTAACTTACCTGTGGTAGTACTGTCACTGCTGTGACATGAAACTAAGGAACAGCACAGTAACAGTGATGTATTTGACACTGACAAGTACTTTTACAGGAAATAATATTGTTTCCCCTGTGCAGTTTGATTTCAGTCATAGATTTCTTTTTTATAATGTAATAAGTGCTATTATCATAGATATGTTGGGAATACTGCAGTAAACAGTTTTAATTGTACAGTCAATGTAGTGAAGGCAAATAAACCAAACATGCTGACATTAAACAGGTGTATTGCCCAAATTAATTATTTTTTTATAACTTTTTCCCCATCGCTTCTTACTTTAGATGCTGGCTGAGTCTGGACAGATACTTTCTATGGAGTTTCATAGGACCTGTATGTTTTGTAATCCTGGTAAGTTAATGCTTTGATAAATATTTATTGCTACTAGAAATGATTTTGTTTGTTTTAATTTTGTTTTTGTTAAACCTAATACAGAGCAGGTTATTAAAATACTTTTAAGATAATAAGCATTTCCAAAGTGTACTCTGAAAAAATCTGCACAGAATTCTTTTAATACCATTATGTTAAATGTCTGCACTCCATATAGGTATATTTGAAAACACAATGCAACTGGCCACATATGTATAAATGCATAATGGTTACCATTCTAATAGATAACAGAAATGTCTCTTCACTTCTTAAATGCACAAAACATAAAGCAGTATGTATTTGTAGTGGGAGGCAATTCACTGCAAGTCAAACATCAATGATGTATCAGCATTCACAAGTTTACAGTAGATGGCTGTCAGACCACTGAACACTGCTGCAATGTTTGGTCTTTTTTTCTGAAATCTGTTTGACTCATTCCTTTGAACATGGAGCTGGTGGTAGTGCAGAGTTGGAGGTTTTGTTGTTGAAGTGAATCCGTGAATTACATTGTTGGTGTTTTTGGCCAGTGAATGTTTCTGGTTTCTTGGTCACCAAAGAGGAATATAGATGGAGACATGGACGTGAATGAAAGATGCCGTACTAATCTTTTGGTGACTGAAGTTTTTGCTGAGTACCCTTATGTTTTCAGTGGACGAAGAAGCATCCTGAGTCATTACCTGGAGACTTTCTTGTACACAATGACTATGATGTTTGCCCATGCTGTTGGCAGCTTTGGAGATTTGTTGCATGGACTGTTGTCATGTGTGAGAGTATTTGCAGTATTGTGCTTTAGTAGGCAAGTGCCTTCAAACCTACTTAATGGAGCATATTTTCAACAGTCCTATGACCGAGTATTTGTTTGCCCTGGTGATTCTATTTGTTTGTGGAATATTGACAATCATGGACTTGGGATATGAGCACTCTCTTACTGGCAAATGCCTTCTGCACTTCAACTTAATGCCAACTGCATTTCCTGTGACACTGCTTATGTTTTGTGATATTATTCTTTAGCCTTATGGTTATTTTTTGAATGTTGCTCTTGAAATAAACACATTTTTTGCAGATTTAATTATTTGCTAGAATAATGGTATTCCTTGTCATGCTTTTTGGTAAAAGCATTCAATTGAGCTTGAATTTAAATCAGAAGTCATGTGACAATGATTTGTACACTAGAATTAGCGTAACAATGACCTGTGCAAATGACTTGTACACTAGATGTAGTGTAAGAACCAACTATACACTAGAAGTGTGACAATGCCTTGTATACTGGAAGTATTGAAACAAAAACATGTTCATTAGAAGTTGTGTAACAAAAACCTGTGCACTAGAAGTTGTGTAACAATGACTTGTATATTGGAAGACGTATAACAACTGAACACCAGAAGTAGTGCAACAATGACCTGTGCACTAGAAGTTGTATAACAATGACTTGTACACCAGAAACAGTGTAACAACAAGCTGTATACTAGAAGTAGTGTAATAATGACCTGTGCACCAGAAATGGTGCAACAATGACCTGTGCACTAGAAGTTGTGTAATAATGACTTGTATATTGGAAGACGTATAACAACTGAACACCAGAAGTAGTGCAATGATGACTTGTACACTAGAAGTTGTATAACAATGACTTGTACACCAGAAACAGTGAAACAACAAGCTGTATACTAGAAGTAATGTAATAATGACCTGAGCAGCAGAAATGGTGCAGCAATGACCTGTGTACTAGAAGCAGTGTAACAATGATCTGTATAATACAACAACTTGTACACCAGATTTAGTGTAAGAATAACCGGTTCACTAGAAGTGTAACAATGGCTTGTACAATGGAAGTACTGCAACAAAAACATGTGCACTAGAAGTACATCTCCCTCACTGTCTCTACTCTCCACTTCCTTCTGACCCCTCCCTGACCCCTCCACTCCCAGAGTTGCTCACCAGAATTTACTTAGTACTCTGAAATCCTTTGGTGCCTTCTTTTAAATTTTCTCTTGCCTTTGGTCCCAACGCAGCCCCATGGCCCTCTGGGGTAAGTCAGTGCATTGAATTGTCTTGTTCAGTTATCTCTTACTAAGTCATCATATACACAAGTTATAAGTAAGAAAGCTTAGAGAAGAGCTTAGTTTGTTTTCTATACTGGGCATGTTTAACTAATGGAATAAGGATACTAGGAGCAATATCGCTGAACTAGCGTTATCTGTTTCAGTACTGGCTTCCTGCCTATTGTATATAAGCTGTGTAACACTGCTGCTGGCCTGTAATTACAAGCTGGTAGATGTAACACTGCTGTTGGCCTGTAACTACCAGTCGGTAAATGTACATGCACCTAATGTGTTTACTGTGCTAAGACTAGGAAAAAGCAGATGCACACACTGGACTTCTTAGTCCCTTGTGCTTTACCTGTACTGTCCTGCTTGTGTTTTGTCTTTTACTCAAAAGAAATGGACTTCCAGGCACTTGTATTATACTCTGCCAGTGTGTTGACCCTCATATAAGTTACCCATTTGACTTGTTAGTACTGTCATTAATCTTTAACCAATTGCTTGATTTCATTTGATTTATGCTGAAACCTAGCAGTGTGTATTAACTACTGAAAAATGCTGAAATCTTGTCTGTTTTATTAACTGCTGCATGCTTGTTTACTGTTTTGCTGTACAATTGGAAGGCATAAGCTGTTTATATTGTAGAAATCTGTATGTAGTATTTGGGTTCTGGCACTGCAGTCTCTCTTCCTTCTGCTTATTCCAGCTTGACTATACACTAGCATCCCTTGACCTTACCATGTTCTGTATTTGCTCTTCCCTTTGCCTACTCCAAATTTTAGAGAAAACGCTTGCTTCCCTTGACCATTCTGCTTTTTCCTGTGAGCTTTCTCCTCTGCCAGTGCCTATTTTGGCTCCTTTCTTCAAATCTGTGCTTTAATAACTGCTGCTTTCTTGTTTACTGTTAATGCTGTACAATTAGAAGGTATAATCTGTTTATATTGTAGAATTTCTGCATGTAGTATTTCAGTACTGGCAACTGCATTCTCTGTTCCTTCTGCTTATTCCAGCTTGGCTAAATGCTAGCATCCCTTGACCTTACTTTGTTTTGTGTTCTCTTACTTTTGTGTACTCCAGATGTTAGAGTAAACACATGCTTCCCTTGACCATTCTTCTATTACCTGTGTGTTTTCTCCCCTGCCAATACCTACTTAAAGACCCCTTTCTCCAAATCTGTGCTGTAAACTAAGGTATTCTCCTTTCTAGCGCTTAAGCCTCATCAGGCTTGTCTTTCCTTTATACTGCTCCCTGCAAACCCAGGAGTCCACTCTCCAGGCCTTCTAGCTTTTTTTGTTCTCACCCTCCAGCCTGCAACTTTCACTATTTTTTTCTCTCTCTGTCTCTCTCAATCCTTTGCCTTCTATTTTACTCTTTCTACTTGCCCCTGATAGTCACTGCCCCTCCATTAATTGCTCTTTCTCTTCTAGAGAAATATTTTACTACCCTAAGCTCACTAGCTTATTGTCATTACATCTCTCTTTTATTTTACAGTAGTCACCTACATGGAAAAGTGACCTCAATCCCACCCCCACCCTGAATAGATCTGACTGACATTCTATCTTTTGACACTGAAAGTGACACAAGAATTGCTATCTAGCCAAGGATGGGAGGAAACCAAGAAAAACATCATCACAAGCTATATGTATGAGTTCCAATTGCTTCTTCCTCGCCTGGTGTTAAAAGCATTTTTTTGTCTTTTTTTTGCATATTAAACTAGGCTGTAGTGTGCACACATATTTTTGGCTCATTAACCCCTACCATCACCACCTTTCTTCCACCCCACTGGTTATGCATCTCTCTCCCTAGTCTGTGTATCACTTTGATATTTAACTAACTTCAGGAAAGTGTGCTAAAGGCTAACACTTTGCTGCCTGTCTCCTCTCGTTTCTAAACCAAGGGTTCACTTCATACATTATCAATATCTGTCTTTACTCACCTAGTCTCTCCATTCTAAACACTGTTCTCCTCACTGATAAACTTAAGTGCAAGTTGCACTGATAGTGTTTTTATTTTTTTTTTTAAGAATAATTATCTTCTGCTCCTGGATCTGCCTGCTCCATTCACCCTCTCTTCTCTCGGGCTCTCTCCACTCCCCTACCTTTCCCCCATTCCCACCCACCCCCACTTCATTTACATATATACTCTTACACACCACATCACTTCTTCCTATCCAGTCAGTCACCCTCTCTAACTAATCTAACACCTGCTTCACTCCTATAACCACTCCCACCTATCTCTCCTCCCTTACATTTTCACTATTCCCCCTTCCCCTCTTCACTAACTCCTACGTTTCAATTCTAGTCAGACCCTCTCTTCTTTCTCTGCTTTCACTACTCTTATTCACTGCATTCTTCACTCATCTACCATTCTTACTTATCCCTATCTACTCTTCGGTCATGTGGCCACTCCATCTCTTCACCACCTTTCTCTTCTTCCTCTCTCTAACAACCTCTTACCATTCATCAGTCTAGTATCAATCCCCCTCAGCTACACTCCCCTATGCTACTAACACTCATACTATCTCTAACCCACAGTTAATCTCACCATCTCTCATCCCTATTTCAGTATCTGACCTCTTCAAAGTTCCTCCTTGCTCTAACTCATGACTCTCTCCTCTGGTCAGAAACCTAGATTTCCTACTACCCTGAACTTACTCTCTTCTCACTTTCTATGACACTCTTCTTTTGGATGGAAACATCCACCTCAACTCAGGACCTCCCACCTCTTCATTGCACAATATCACTTCTCATATCTCTCCCCCTCACTTACCCCTTCCTACCAGTAATTCCGCTTCCAAATCACTAATAATCTTCTTTCTAAATATTCAAAGTATTGTAAATAAAGTAACATACCTGCATTCCTGGATGTCTAACACATCTTTTCACATTCTTGCCCTATCAGAAACTTGGCTAAAACCTCACATCCTTAGCACATAAATCCTCCCTCCAGGTTATAACATCTTTTGCTCAGATAGAACCAATAAACTGGGAGGATGGGTTGCTATCCTCTACTCTGAGCTACTTAACCTGTCCCCTCTCTCCATCTCTGTTCCCTGCTTCTCACTTGCTGAAATACTCATCATATCAACAACATTTTCCATAGTCTCAATATACATTTCCCCTGGCGATAATATTCCCATCCAAGAGAACTTCCTGTCCTGGATCAGTCACCATATCCCTTACAAAACTATCATACTTGGAGACACTAATATAGACTGGACTAAACTTGTCCCCCTCATCACCTACCCATTGTTTTAACCTTCATGGTTTTCACCAACACATTTCCACCCCTACTAGAATAAACAAACCTATTCATTTGGACCCATCCTTGACTGGATCCTTACTTCAGTTCCTCACCTCTATCATAATCCTGGTATACTTCCCAACTCATTGAGTGACCACTCTCCAACCTTCATACACAGATTCACCCAACACTCACCTAAAGACCCTACTTATAGGGTACACCAAAACCTTACCCACTTTGACTCCGACACTTTTAACTCTAAATTGTCTGGCATTAATTGATGCTTCCTCTGTCACCTCTCTGTCAATGAGGCAGTAAATTCCTACAATAAGAGTTTCCTTGACACACTTGATTCTGTTGCTCCATCCAGAAAAATCTTAATCAAATCCAATTACATCCCCTGGCTAACAAAACAAACCCACTCAATCATGCACAGAAGAGATTCTTCCTGGAAAGTCTGGGTTAAAAACAAGTCCCCTGTCTTACTGCAGACATACTGAGAGCTCAGAACCTGGCTAAAAACTTGTTAAAGACAAGAGAGCTTTTTTTCCTGTAAACAAAGTATCTATCAGAAAAATCCACAAAAATTCTGGGCCACCATCAACAACCTACTCCACCCAGTTAACCCCACTACTCCCAACCTCTTTCCAAATGGCACTGCTTCTGAAACTGCCTCCCACCTTAACAACTATTTCATAGAAAATATTCAAAGCCTCATAGTTATACTGAAAACAGTACATTTCACTCAACACCTCCACTAACCCATAACAAAACTCTTGCTAATGCTTTTTCTTTCCAACCAGTCCCAATTAACACAATTAAATGTCTCCTTAACAAACTTAAACCCTGCTCTCCCTCAGAAGACCAACTACCCCCTCATTTCCTAAAAATAGCTGCACAATCCATCACCTACCCTGTCTCTATTCTTATTAAAAAATCCTTCTATACTATCCATCTTCAAAAAGGCAGCAACTCTACAGAGCCCTCTAACTTTAGACCAGTTGCTATCCTGTACCCCCTATCCAAAATCCTGGAAAAGTGCATCCATATTCAACTACTCAAACACCTTCTCGATAACAATCTCCTCACTCATTACCTCATTTCTACTGTATTACTGTCAATTACCCAAATAATAGCTGAAGCTCTTGACAATAACCTCCTTATCTCTGGTCTTTTCCTTGATCTTTCAAAGGCCTTTGATACTGTCTCTCATTCTAAACTTCTAACTACACTCTCAGGCCTACATCTCTCTACCTCCTCCATCAACTGATTCTCTAGCTATCTCTCTGGCAGGCAGCAGTCTGTTAGCTGGCAAACTATCCTCTCTCCATTCCTCCCTGATAATACTGGAGATCCCCAAGGATCAATTCTGGGCTCCCTCTTGTTCAATATATTCACTAATAAACTTCACTCTGCTACTAACCTCTTTACACTTTACAGTACACTGATGACTACACCCTCATTACTTTTGCCCACAACATTCCTGATTTGCTAGCTCTCACTCAACAAACCTTTTCCTCTGTCGAAACCTGTCTGTCTGATAACCAACTCATATTAAATCCAAAAAAAAAGAAACTCCTTCTCTTCCTCCCTAAAACACTTGCTCAGCTCAAAGCCTCTTTCTCTATATCCTCTCTCAACACCATTATTAAACCTAACACCCTACAAAACTACTTGGAGTTATCATTGGTGATGAATTAAAATTTGATATTCATATTCAACAAAGTATAAAAAGACCCCCCAGAAACTTGGACTTCTCTTTTCTAATCAAAAATTTATGTCACCCTCCTCCAAACCCTTCCTTGCTCAAGCCCTACTCTTACCATACCTTCTTTATGTTTCCTCTGTCCTTACTCATGCTCAAACATCTCTTACCACTAAACTAGAGCAAACTTATAACAAAATTGTCAGATTTGCTGCCAACCTTCCTTACAAATTTCACCACTGTCTTGCTCTTAAGTCACTCCAATGGACAGAATTCTCCAAACAGCTACTTATACCCCAGCTACATATTGCACACTCTATCCTATATAAACCCACATCCTGTCCCCTCCATCTTCAATTTAGTCTCCTTTTATAAACCTCCATCACCCCTAAACTGCCAGTAAATGCCTCCTTCAGTTATACAAACCCAACGAAAACATTGGTAAGACCCTTTACAAAAACTCTGTAGCCCCTGTTTGGAACTCACTCCCTCTCAACACAAGAAGCATTCAGCATAAATACCTGTTTAAGAAAGAACTTAAACTTTTTCTCCTGAAGACTTGGTCATGCCCTTGTCAAAACCCCCACTTGAACTAGTTTCCTCTCTTCTCATTGTATCTGCTTTCCCCTATCAATTATTTTTCCTCCTTGTACCTGCTCTAGCAAACTGTGTACACACTGTACTTCTAGCAAACTGTATTCATACTGTACTCCTAGCAAACTGTGTTCATACTGTACTCCTAGCAAACTGTATTCATACTGTACTCCTAGCAAACTGTGTTCATACTGTACTCCTAGCAAACTGTATTCATACTGTACTCCTAGCAAACTGTGTTCATACTGTACTTCTAGCAAACTGTATTCATACTGTACTCCTAGTAAACTGTGTTCATACTGTACTTCTAGCAAACTGTATTCATACTGTACTCCTAGCAAACTGTGTTCATACTGTACTCCTAGCAAACTGTATTCATACTGTACTCCTAGCAAACTGTGTTCATACTGTACTCCTAGCAAACTGTATTCATACTGTACTCCTAGCAAACTGTGTACACACTGTAGTTCTAGCAAACTGTATTCATACTGTACTCCTAGCAAACTGTGTTCATACTGTACTCCTAGCAAACTGTATTCATACTGTACTCCTAGTAAACTGTGTTCACACTGTACTCCTAAAAAACTGTGTTCATACTGTACTCCTAGCAAACTGTGTTCACACTGTACTCCTAGCAAACTGTATTCATACTGTACTCCTAGCAAAATGTGTTCATACTGTACTCCTAGCAAACTGTATTCATACTGTACTCCTAGCAAACTGTGTTCACACTGTACTCCTAGCAAACTGTATTCATACTGTACTCCTAGCAAACTGTGTTCACACTGTACTCCTAGCAAACAGTATTCATACTGTACTCCTAGCAAACTGTGTTCACACTGTATTCCTAGCAAACTGTGTTCACACTGTACTCCTAGCAAACTGTGTTCATACATGTGTTCATACTGTACTCCTAGCAAACTGTGTTCACACTGTAATCCTAGCAAACTGTGTTCACACTGTACTCCTAGCAAACTGTGTTCATACATGTGTTCATACTGTACTCCTAGCAAACTGTATTCATACTGTACTCCTAGCAAACTGTGTTCACACTGTACTCCTAGCAAACTGTGTTCATACTGTACTCCTAGCAAACTGTGTTCACACTGTACTCTTAGCAAACTGTGTTCATACATGTGTTCATACTGTACTCCTAGAAAACTGTATTCATACTGTACTTCTAGCAAAATGTGTTCACACTGTAATCCTAGCAAACTGTGTTCATACATGTGTTCATACTGTACTCCTAGCAAACTGTATTCATACTGTACTCCTAGAAAACTGTGTTCACACTGTACTCCTAGCAAACTGTGCTCACACTGTACTCCTAGCAAACAGTATTCATACTGTACTCCTAGCAAACTGTGTTCACACTGTATTCCTAGCAAACTGTGTTCACACTGTACTCCTAGCAAACTGTGTTCATACATGTGTTCATACTGTACTCCTAGCAAACTGTATTCATACTGTACTCTTAGCAAACTGTGTTCACACTGTAATCCTAGCAAACTGTGTTCACACTGTACTCCTAGCAAACTGTGTTCATACATGTGTTCATACTGTACTCCTAGCAAACTGTATTCATACTGTACTACTAGCAAACTGTGTTCACACTGTACTCCTAGCAAACTGTATTCATACTGTACTCCTAGCAAAATGTGTTCATACTGTACTCCTAGCAAACTGTATTCATAATGTACTCTTAGCAAACTGTGTTCACACTGTACTCCTAGCAAACTGTATTCACACTGTACTCCTAGCAAACCGTATTCATACTGTACTCCTAGCAAACTGTATTCATACTGTACTCCTAGAAAACTGCATTAATACTGTACTCTTAGCAAACTGTATTCATACTGTACTCCTAGCAAACTGTATTCATACTGTACTCCTAACAAACTGTGTTCACACTGTACTCCTAGCAAACTGTGTTCATACTGTACTCCTAGCAAACTGTATTCATACTGTACTTCTAGCAAACTGTGTTCACACTGTACTCCTAGCAAACTGTGTTCAATACTGTACTCCTAGCAAACTGTGTTCATACTGTACTCCTAGCAAACTGTATTCATACTGTTCTCCTAGCAATCTGTGTTCATACTGTACTCCTAGCAAACTGAATTACTACTGCACTCCTAACAAACTCTATTCATACTGTACTCCTAGCAAACTGTGTTCATACTGTACTCCTAGCAAACTAGGTTCACACTGTACTCCTAGCAAATCATATTTATACTGTACTCCTAGAAAACTGTATTCATTCTGTACTCCTAGCAAACCATATTCATACTGTACTCCTAGCAAACTGCATTTATACTGTACTCCTAGCAAACTGTGTTCACACTGTACTCCTAGCAAACTGTATTCATACTGTACTCCTAGCAAACTGTGTTCACACTGTACTCCTAGCAAACTGTGTTCATACTACTCCTAGCAAACTGTTGTACTCCTAGCAAACCGTATTCATACTGTACTCCTAGCAAACTGTTCTCACTGTACTCCTAGCAAACTGTATTCATACTGTACTCCAAGAAAACTGTATTCATACCGTACTCCTAGCAAACTGTATTCATACTGTACTCCTAGCAAACTGTATTCATACTGTACACCTAGCAAACTGTGTTCACACTGTACTCCTAGCAAACTGTGTTCATACTGTACTCCTAGCAAACTGTATTCATACTGTTCTCCTAGCAATCTGTGTTCATACTGTACTCCTAGCAAACTGAATTCCTACTGCACTCCTAACAAACTCTATTCATACTGTACTCCTAGCAAACTGTGTTCATACTGTACTCCTAGCAAACTGGGTTCACACTGTACTCCTATCGAATCATATTTATACTGTACTCCTAGAAAACTGTATTCATTCTGTACGCCTAGCAAACCGTATTCATACTGTACGCCTAGCAAACTGCATTTATACTGTACTCCTAGCAAACTGTGTTCACACTGTACTCCTAGCAAACTGTATTCATACTGTACTCCTAGCAAACTGTGTTCACACTGTACTCCTAGCAAACTGTGTTCATACTACTCCTAGCAAACTGTTGTACTCCTAGCAAACCGTATTCATACTGTACTCCTAGCAAACTGTTCTCACTGTACTCCTAGCAAACTGTATTCATACTGTACTCCAAGAAAACTGTATTCATACTGTACTCCTAGCAAACTGTATTCTTACTGTACTCCTAGCAAACTGTATTCATACTGTACACCTAGCAAACTGTGTTCACACTGTACTCCTAGAAAACTGTGATTGGGAGGGCGGCCTAATGGTTAAGGTGTTTGCCTTACAAACACAAGGTGCAGGGTTTGAGTCTCACAAGGGATAATTGGCTAGGCTCGCAAGGGCACTTAGCATAGTACTAACCTATGTGTTTATACTGTAGTCCCAGCAAACTGTATTCATACTGTACTCCTAGAAAACTGTGTTCATACTGTACTCTTAGCAAACTGTATTCATACTGTACTCCTAGCAAACTGTATTCATACAGTTCTCCTAAAAAACTGTATTCATACTGTACTCCTAACAAACCATATTCATACTGTATTCCTAGCAAACTGTATTCATACTGTACTCCTAGCAAACCATATTCATGCTGTATTGCTAGCAAACTGTATTCATACTGTACTCCTAGCAAACTGTGTTCATACTGTACTCATTTGTGTAATATTCTCTAAACTTTTTAATTGTCATTTGGCCTATGCTGTGTACTGTTCTCAGATTTTGGAAATTGTACTTGTTAACTGTTATTTCCCTATGCATTTTACTGCTGTGCACACATTTTTGACTTGTACTATATTTCTGTGACCCTACTTTAATATTTTGTAAATATCATAATTTCTTGTATTATTTCTGGGGTTTTTCTCCTTGGGTCTCCACTGAAAATGGGCCCCCTGGCTCAGTGTGACTAAACTAGGTAACAAATGTCAATAAATAAATAAATAGTATAACAACAACTTGTGCACTAGAAGTAGTGTAGCAATAATCTGTATATTAGAATAAGTATAACAACTGAACAACAGAAGTAGTGCAACAGTGACCTGTGCACTAGAAGTAGTGTAAAAATGGCCTGTGCACCACAAGTGGTGCAACAGTGACTTGTACACTAGTAATGGTGAAATAATGATCCTTACACTAGAAGTCGTGCAACAACAGCATGTATACCAAAAGCAGTATAACAACAACTTGTTCACTAGAAGTAATGACTTCTACACCAGAAGTAGTGTCACAATAACATGTACAGTAGAAACAGTGTAACAATGACTTGTATAGATGTTGGAAAACAGTGGGTATGCTCTGTGTTATAGCTTAAAGTAATACGCTGCTGTTCATTCATTAAACCACTTTGATAGTGAGTGGTATACACACCAGCATTATGAAATGAATAAATTTAGCACTGTAATCACAAACTGTCATTTTAAAAGAAACAATGGAATACAACATAGCAGATAATGTCAAAGAAATATCCATGCTTAGCTCTACACTTTCTATTACTCAGCTGCTATCAAGTTGAAGAAAATGAGTGGTAATGAATGACACACATAAACATAAACATAATAACATGAACAACTGAAGTGGAGACACAAAGTCACACTTAAAAATGAAAATAAAACATACATCATGGCAATTATTAAGTTATTAACTACCAGATCCTCTCAAGTATATCCATGAAAGCAACTCAACATTTTCAACAGCAGTAAATGAAAACTTTGTGACACATCTACATGAATTCTAAGTAAAATGACTGCATGATTAAACACTGAAGTGCATTTTTTATACGTGTCATTTACCACTTGTTACATGTCCTTCATCTGTAGTATTTTCTATATGACATTACTAGAGGCTTACTTTTACTTATTTCATTTCCTTAGCAAATGGTCTCACACCAATCTACCCAGTTTTTAGTAGTTATGGTGAAAAACTAACATTTATAAAGGACATTAAGTAAATGTTACAAAAGGCAGTTTATTTAAACTTACAAGATTATTTATAAACACAGATGAAGAAAAGGTTGACACTAACTTAATTTGATTACAAACAGCTTAATAATAATATAGGTATAATACATTTAGCTTATTAATAATAAACAGTCATGTCACCTAATGAATTTAATAAAATATTAAAATATGCATTGCAGCAAATATGGAAGGAACCCAGCCACGGGGATGCACAAGTGAGTGCATTTCTTCGTGCCCGTCCCAAGCCTGGATAAATGGGGAGGGTTACGTCAGGAAGGGCATCCAGTGTAAAACCTCTGCCAAATAACATATGTGGACAACAATACAGATTTCCATACCAGATCGGTTGAGGCCCGGGTTAACAACGACCGCCACTAGTACTGTTAGCCAACAGGGTGCTGGCTGAAATTGGGCTACTGTTGACGGAAGGAGAAGAAGAGGGGGAAAGCATGCCTGAAAGCAGAAAGAGAGGAGGAAGGTTAGGAGTGTAGTAGTGAGGGTAGGAACTTTGAATGTTGGCAGTATGACTGGTATAGGGAGAGAGCTAGCTGATATGAAGGAGAGAAGGAAGGTTGATATATTGTGTGTGCAAGAGACCAGATGGAAGGGGAGTAAGGCCAGGTGTACAGGAGGTGGGTTTAAATTGTTCTATCATGGTGTGAATGGGAGGAGAAATGGGGTAGGGGTTATCCTGAAGGAACAGTATGCCAAGGGTGTTTTGGAGGTGAAAAGAGTGTCAGACAAAGTAATGTTTATGAAGCTGGAAATTGATGGTGTAATAATGAATGTTGTTAGTGCATATGCTCCACAAGTGGGTGTGCAATGAATGAGAAAAAACATTTTTGGAGTGATTTGGATGAAGTGGTGGTGAGTGTTCCCAAGGGTGAGAGACTGGTGATTGAAGCGGATTTCAATGGGCATGTTGGTGAAGGGAACAGAGGGGATGAGGAAGTGATGGGCAGGTATGGTGTTAAGGAGAGGAATGCAGAAGGTCAGATGGCAGTGGATTTTGTGAAAAGGATGTACATGGCTGAGGTGCATACATATTTTAAGAAGAGGAAGGAGCACAGGGTGACGTACAAGAGTGGAGGAAGATGCACACAGGTGGATTATATCCTATGCAGGAGGGCCAGTCTGGAAGGAGATTGGAGACTCTAAAGTGATGACAGGGGAAAGTGTAGTTAGGCAGCATAGAATGGTGATCTGTAGGATGATGTTGGTGATCAAGAAGAGGAGAGCAAGTGTGAGAGCAGTGCCAAGGATCAAATGGCGGAAATTGAAAAAGGGTGATTGTGAGGTGGAGTTCAGGGAAGAGTTAAAACAGACACTGGGGGGCAGTGAAGAGTTACCAAATAGCTGGGTAGCTGCAGCAGAGATGGTAAGGGAGACAGCTAGAAAGGTGCTTGGTGTGACATCTGGACAGAGGAAGGAGGACTAGGAGACCTGGTGGTGGAACAAGGAAGTGCAGGAGAGTATACAGAGGAAGAGGCTGGCAAAGAAGTGGGATTGTCAAAGAGATGAAGAAAGTAGACAGGAGTATAAGGAGATGAGGAGCATGGCAAAGAGACAGGTGGCAAAGGCTAAGGATAAGGCATATGGAGAGTTGTATGAAAGGTTGGACACTAAAGAGGGAGAAAAGGACCTGTACCAATCGGCTAGACAGAGGGACTGAGCTGGGAAAGATGTGGAGCAGGTAAAGGTGATAAAGGATAATGTGGGAAATGTACTCACAAGCATGGAGTGTGTGTTGAGCAGATGGAAAGAGTACTTTGAGGGGCTGATGAATGAAGAGAATGAGAGAGAAAGGTTGGATGATGTGGGGATAGTGAATCAGGAAGTGAAACAAATTAGCAAGGAGGAAGTACGGACAGCTATGAAAAGGATGAAGAATGGAAAGGCTGTTGGTCCAGAAGACATACCAGTAGAAGCATAGAGGTGCTTAGGAGAAATGGCAGTGGAGTTTTTAACCAGACTGTTTAATGACATCTTGGAAAGTCAGAGGATGCCTGAGGAGGGGAGAAAAAGTGTTTTGGTACCTATTTTTAAAATTAAGGGTGATGTGCGTTGCTGTAGTAACTACAGAGGGATAAAACTGAGCAGTCACAGCTTGAAGTTATGGGAAAGAGTGGTAGAAGCTAGATTAAGAAGGGAGATGATGATTAGTGATCAGCAGTATGGTTTCATGTCGGGAAGGAGCACTGCAGATGCAATGCTTGCTCTGAGAGTGTTGACGGAGAAATATAGAGAAGGCCAGACGGAGTTGCATTGTGTCTTTGTAGACTTGGAGAAAGCATATGATAGGGTGCCTAGAGAGGAGTTGTGGTATTATATGAGGAAGTCAGGAGTGGCAGAGAAGTATGTAAGAGTGATACAGGATATGTACGAGGGTAGTCTGACAGTGGTGAAGTCTGCAGTGGGAGTGACAGATGCGTTTAAGGTGGAGGTGGGATTACATCAAGAATCAGCTCTGAGCCCTTTCTTATTTGCAATGGTGATGGACAGGTTGACAGACGAGATCAGACAGAAGGCCCCATGGACTATGATTTTTGCAGATGACATTGTTATCTGTAGTGAGAGTAGGGACCAGGTTGAGGAGACCCTGCAGAGGTGGAGATATGCTCTAGAGAGGAAAGGAATGAAGGTCAGCACGACTAAGACAGAATATGTATGTGTGAATGAGAGGGAGGATAGAGGAATGGTGAGAATGCAGGGAGTAGATTTGGCGAAGGTGGATGAGTTTAAGTACTTGGGATCAACAGTTCAGAGTAATGGTGAGTGTGGAAGAGAGGAGAATAAGAGAGCAGGGGCAGGGTGGAATGGGTGGAGAAGAGTGTTAGGAGTGATTTGTGACAGACGGGTACCAGTAAGAGTGAAAGGGAAGGTCTAAAAGAGGGTAGTGAGGCCAGCTATGTTGTATGGGTTGGAGACGGTGACATTGACAAAAAGGCAGGAGTCAGAGCTTGATGTGGCAGAGGTGAAGATGTTAAGATTTGCACTGGGTGTGACAAGGATGGACAGGATTAGGAATCAGTATATTAGAGGGTCAGCTCAGGTTGGACGGTTTGGAGACAAAGTCAGAGAGGCGAGATTGAGTTGGTATGGACATGCTGAGGAGGGATGCTGGGTATATTGGGAAAAGGATGCTAAGGATGGAGCTGCCAGGTAAGAGGAAAAGAGGAAGGCCTAAGAGAAAGTTTATGGATGTGGTGAGAGCGGATATTCAGGTGGTTGGTGTGACACAGCAATATGCAGAGGACAGGAAGAAATGGAAACAGATGATCTGCTGTGGCAACCCCTAACAGGAACAGTCGAAAGAGAAGAAGAAGCAACTATGGGAGGAAAGCAATGCATTTAACATATGGTTCACAAATTAAACATTATATCATTATGTTGCCTGAAGTTCATAGTTAATATAATGTAATAAGAACATGACTAAAAACTATTGAATGATATATCATTGCAGAAGCATTGCAGTAAAGGTGAAAGATAACTTATCTTCAAATAAATCTTTCATCACTATCATCATCATCATCCTCATTCATCATCACTTCCGTTTTCCTTTTTTTTTCAGTTTTTACATAGGGTCATGGTATCATGTCAACTGTCACCAGGGTCATTATGCTAATGAGCATCACCACATAACAAATGATGAAATGAAACATTACAGAGCTGTTAACAGACATACAAATCATACACTAAGAGACAGTTACTCATTGGTTCTGTAAACCAGGATTTCCTAGTGTGCAGTGTTGCATTGTGCAAGCAAGACCAGCAGCCTTAAATGAACACAAGTGTTAGTGACCACTGTCAGGGTCGGTGACTGGAATGCTGCATGCTGTTACCCTTCATATTCTAGATTGATCTGGCAGTGGCTAACGCATCATCAACTCTATGACCTAGGCATTGTGGACCACTGCAGTGCAGACAGAAGCAGCATACAGGCATAAAGTCATGAATTTATGAACAGCACACATTGATGTCCACTCTGAATACACTGACATTCAACTGGCAAGTGTTTGTCATGCATTCTGAAATTGTATTCCACAGTGGCTGGTTTGCTAATACCCCAGACTATGGTGTGGGGTATAGAAAAACTGGAGTGTTTGTTATAAATAAGTGCAGATCACTTATTTAAATTTCATTATTACCATTGTACACCCATTTATACCTCAAAACTCCAATGTTTTGGTAGTTGTTAAGTCCTAGGATTAAATTTTTGAAAATGATCCATCATGTTAAAGGCACATTTGCATACTAAGTCCTACATTTCAACCCACTGAAAAGAGAGTAATGAAATGAATAAGAAAATAAAAAGTGAGTTCACTCACCAAAAGAATGCTGCATAACATATTCTCATGTGGACATGTGGAATATTCCTTTTGTGACACAAGGCTGACCGGGATGAATGCGAATGCAGACATCAGTGCCATTTGTTGGCTGTAGACAACTCACTTCCAGATAACAGAATCAGTCATTGATTTGATTGAATAAAAAAGCTAATTAAATTCAGCTTCCAAAACAGAGCTGGATGCTGGGGAGATTAGCCATCTTGTGGTGAACTCAGATGAGGCAATGTCACTGCCTCAGCTTTCAGGCTGTTTGTGTATGGACTGAGGGGAAGTTTAATGGATCAGTACCACTGTGTTTGGATATGTTATATTTCAAAACTAGCATTCAAGTATCTTCAGTTTAGAAGCAGTGGCAATAGATGTGAGAGTGTATGCTTGCAAAATACAATGATACATAGTGGCGTAAATTAAGCATGCCATGGAAAGGCCTGTACAAATTTCTTTTGCATATTTTCCCCATTCTTCATTCTTCATCAGGCCTACCCGATCTTTGGAAGGGCTGACAGTCAGGCAACCATAGGGCGTGCTTGTGCCTTGTTGGTATCCTGGCAATGAGGACATATTTCTTGAAAGACATTAGTCCCCCTTCCCACCTTGGGCAGGGGAAGCATGGTCCACTTTACTGATTGGGCCACTATGCCTCTTCATGCATGTGCATACGTTAATGCCTGTACTGAGAAGGGCTAATACATTCATGGCTTGCCAAGCCACATTCATTCCCCAAGTCCTCCCTCAAACATTACCCACATACTTGAAGAATTGCAGCATATGACAGCCCTACTCTGCCCTCTCCCCCAAGGACAGGCATCCTTGTCATGCCCACAGCAGCTGTTGCTAGTCATACATGCATCACATGGACCTTATCTTTCTATGTTAGCAGAGCCAGCTAAGGACTGCACACACTTTTTACATATGCACTAGCAGGAGACCATGTTAGCATAAGAAGAAGAGAGACATCTGATGCTGACTGCATTTGTGGTTAAATACATATATTTAACATATACCTTGCCATTCATCTGTGGCAAATTGTTTGCAACACAGAGGCTAATACAAACCATCCCCAAGCAAACTAAACAGGATATGGGGATAAAGCCTCCATTTATAATGTGAAGGTCACAGCAACCGTAATAGACTACCAGTAACAGGTAGAACCATTGTAGCTACTGCTAGAGGAAATATTGTTCATCAAGACTTAGGAAAACCACCACCAGCAAGTCTGAGTGCTGCAGGTATTGGACGGGTAAGGGTTGTGACATCCTTTTCACAATTATTTTCATAGATATAGAAAAGCTCACCAATCAGAGCCACTGTACAGAGGTACAGTGTTAGGTTAAGATCTTGACATCTTGCTCACAGAGGATGCAGCTGCCATGCACATATGCTGTGTGGCCATAAAGTGGGGATTGTATTTACATGTAGAGTTCACCCATGCCTATTCTAAGCTGAATTTCTTCTGCGGTAATGGTGATGCATTCTTAAGCTGAACTTCAGCCCAAATGTTACATTCTTATGGTTTGTCACTTAACCACATTTGATTTAATTTATGATGTGTTATATCAAAATTATAATGCTGTTGATAGCTAAACATTTGTCTTGCACAATACATGGATATGTTTATATATCCTGAAGTGGACATCACTTGTTTAATATGTCATGCCTGTGCTAAGCATAGAGCTGTTGTATCTCAGCTTGTGTATGACTGGCAGCATCCCAAGCAGGATATCCTCCACCATGTCATTTTGATACTGATTCATCTGCCTTAAGGCCCCACTCCTATATTTTTGTCAGCAGGATGTTCTATCTCAGGTTATGGTGCACCTAAATCCAATGTATCAACAGTCTGGTTATGCCGCATGTACTATACAACAGACATGGAATGATCTTTAAATGATGCCCATTGCAACTCCTTATTCTTATTGTAGGTGCCCAGGCAGCAGAGCTGTATCCTAGGGTAACAAAATGTACCTACATTGATGTTTTAGTCTACTTATGCCTCTCTGTGTGGCCAGGGCTGCAGGGGTTATACTACCTTTCAAAGCATGTGCTCACTTGGCATACTACTGCTCTGAAATGTGTGCTGCAAGACAGAACCAAGCTATATGTAGTAGTGATGCGTGCTGCTTGGATCTTGGCACAAATTTTCATTATACAACCACAATAAACACATATCACCTTCACAGTGAAAGAATGCAGTAATTTGCAGCATCACTTGTGCCATTTGCATGTATTGCTTTATGTTTCACTCTAACACAGGGTGATGCTGAGAATATCTGCTATGCAGAGGAAGACAAATATTAACGGGCGTCTTCTCAATGATACTTTGGGGCACTTGGATATATTCCTATCTGTGTGCCACCATGTGTTCCAAGAAGTTATTTAGAATCCTGTTGATGGGTGCCCACAGAATGGCAGTGGTATCACCTTAGACCTGTGAAAAGTGTCTGTGTCTTGGATGCTGACAGCTGGCATGCTTTAGTTTTCAGAGGTACTGAGCAAACAGAAGCATATCCATATAATGAGTAAGTCATAGAGCAAGCATTTGTGTATTGGTATGAAGAATTATATTGTGTATTAGTAGTAAATGAGGTACATTGCATTTGAACAAAACACCAGTGCTGTCTACAACCTCACATCTCTGTCTTGTGAAACGTATTAGTTCATGTTTAACTATCAGAGTCATACAATCCATTTATCCATCACTTACTAATAACCTGCTGTATCCTTTAAAGGGTCATGGGGATACCCAAGACTATACACACAGCCAATGGGTGCCATGCACTGAAACCTACCCTGGGCGGGGCACCAATCAAATACAGAATTACACACTACCACTCGCATTCTACATTTAAGCCTGTGGACAACTAATTCCAATTTACCTATGGCAAGTGTTTAGGAGGTGAAAGAAGTATAGCGTACACAGACAAAATCCATGCAGATGTATGGAGGGCATGTGAAATCCACACAGAAGACACCTACACTGAGACATAAACTGGAGAACTTTTTGGTGTGGGGAGAAAAAAGTATTTATATGCACTGGTACCTGTTTCAGGGCGATAGCCATTCTTCTTTATCACTAATGGCAGTATTTCAATTTTCATGTAAATTTGTCAGAGTGGTACTAGTAGCCAGAAACTTCTGAATCCTGTGTAGTGTCATATGATTTACAATGACATTTATAGCCTTTTACTTGGCTTTCATTGAGTGTCCTGAACCCCCAAGTTTCCTCCTGCAAAGCATTGTTAACAGTACAGGCCAAATTTCTAAATCTGGCCTGCACTTCTGGAAAGTGTGTAATGAATCTTGCTCAAAGAATAAGCAAACCATGCCATCAAAATTATTTGGTTAAATATTAGTGGTATGTAAAATGGATGGAGATAAGAATTATAGTAAAAGGAAGCCTACAGTTGGAAAAAAATGGCCATCATAAAAAATGCTGCCATAAACATCTATGATCTAAAATATAATAATGTTTACCAGAAACTATATATTTTTGTTATAAAACTTCTGCTCCATATTTTAGATTATGTATTGTAAACCTAATTACAATGGCTACACCTTTGTTATTCATTTCAGGTGAACATGATTCTATTTACCATAACAATTCACATACTGAGAAAGAAATTTTCAACACTCAACAAAGATGTTTCAACCATCAAGAATACAAAGTAGGCAAAGTTAATCCTTATAAATATATATTTCTAAAATGTTTTATAAGACTTGTGATATTGTTTTGCTTATTGGAGTCATAGTATAGATTCATAGGTTCACAGATTTATAAGTTGGTACTAGGCTATTGGCCCTAGGGCCTATACAAGCCTAGCTATAACAATTCCCTGGCTATTTCTTCCCACACTATTTACTTCCCTGGACCCCTGTCTAGCAAGGGGACTGATGTGATCCCTGGAGTGAATTTCCTTTCTCCCATCCCATCGTCGAGGTTCCTTTAGAAGAGGGCCAAAGAGGCACTCTGCTTGACATGTATGGGCAGTCTATTCCAGAGTCTGGGGAGTCTCTGGGTCAGGAACTTATCCCTCCTACACGTTTTGTTTATTATGATGACAAGGTTTAGATCCCTGGAGCATGTGGCTCTGAAGGATTGGGATTTCTTTAAGTGTAGCATGTCCAACAGCTCTAGGTTTGACATGGCCTTGTATGTTAAGCAGCGATTGCCTCTGAGTAGACAATATGTGATAGAGTATAACTGGAGTTTTTTAAGGCGGTCAGCATAGGGCATCTGCTTTAGGCATGTGATTCTTTTAGTGAGGTATTTCTGTGGCCTTTCCAGTTGTTGCAGATGTCTTGAGAGGTGCATACAAAATGGGGCATTGTATTCTGTAATGGGTCTATTGAGGGATGAGTACAGTGAGACAATGACCTCCTTTTTTCTAGATGAAAACCCTTAATGATGAGGTGTGCCAGATAGAAGGATTTCCTGACTGTTGGGGCTATGTGGTTATCGAAGGTGAGACCACTGTCCACCTGTGTCCCTAAGTCTCTTATCACACTTTCGGTGTTTAGTGTACTGCCACCTATGTGGTAATTCACGGGTACATGTTTTTTTTTTCCCAAAGGGGATAACTATACATTTCTTGGCATTCAGCATGAGCCCATGGCTCTGGCACCAAGCATCTGTTTCTGTAAGGCCCTTTTGTAGAGTATCCACATCATTTGGGGATTCAATAATGGCTCCCAGTTTGCAATCATCTGCGAACTTTGTTAGCCAGAGTCCCTTAGTGGTGGCCTGTACTTCAGAGAAGTAGCTGCCAAACAAGAGCGGTCCCAGGAATGAACCCTGAGGTACTCCACTTGTCACTTGTCTGGAGCTGGATTTGGAGTCTGCTACTTTTACAGTGTGGGTTCTGTCAGTAAGCCAGTTGGCAACCCATGAAGTGATGTAGGGATTAATACCCAGCTTAGTAAGTTTATCTTTGATTCCAGAGTGGGGGATGGTGTCAAAGGCCTTGGCGTGGTCCACATAGACTGTGTGGACTGCCTTACCCTCATCCACTGCTCTGGAGACTGATTCAAAGAAGTCAATCAGGTTCAGGAGACAAGCTCAGCCCTTCACGAACCCAAACTGGGTGGGGTCCAGTGCTTGAAGGTTGTCAATGTCTTTGTTTATAAGTTCCATGATAATACATTCCATGGCCTTGCAGATCAGGTTCATCAGACTGATGGGGCGGTAGTTCCTGGGATTCAAGGTGGATCCCCCCTTGTAGAGTGGGATAAATGTAGCTGTGTGTCACTCAGTGGCCTCAAAGCCTGAGGTGAGGCTCTGATTAAACATGACACTTAGGTGAGGTGCTAGTTCATTTTGCAGTTCATGTAGTACACAGCCCAGGATGTCATCTGGTCCCATGGATGCTGTATTCTTTGCTTTAGAGAGTGAGATTTTTACCTGTGTGGCCATTATTACCAGAATTTGACAATGTTCCGGTATTGAGATGGACCGTTTAGGGGGTGAGAGGGAGTGAAGTTGGCACTGAATCGATTTGCCAGGATATTGGCAATATCCTTGGGATCAGTATACGTAATGCTATTCTGTTGTAGCTCAGAGCAGATCTGAGCATTGTCATTTGGATTTTGGACTTAGTTATAGAATGCCTTGTGGCAAATTGTTTGCAACACAGAGGCTAATACAAACCATCCCCAAGCAAACTAAACAGGATATGGGGATAAAGCCTCCATTTATAATGTGAAGGTCACAGCAACCGTAATAGACTACCAGTAACAGGTAGAATCATTGTAGCTACTGCTAGAGGAAATATTGTTCATCAAGACTTAGGAAAACCACCACCAGCAAGTCTGAGTGCTGCAGGTATTGGAAGGATAAGGGTTGTGACATCCTTTTCACAATTATTTTCATAGATATAGAAAAGCTCACCAATCAGAGCCACTGTACAGAGGTACAGTGTTACGTTAAGATCTTGACATCTTGCTCACAGAGGATGCAGCTGCCATGCACATATGCTGTGTGGCCATAAAGTGGGGATTGTATTTACATGTAGAGTTCACCCATGCCTATTCTAAGCTGAATTTCTTCTGCGGTAATGGTGATGCATTCTTAGGCTGAACTTCAGCCCAAATGTTACATTCTTATGGTTTGTCACTTAACCACATTTGATTTAATTTATGATGTGTTATATCAAAATTATAATGCTGTTGATAGCTAAACATTTGTCTTGCACAATACATGGATATGTTTATATATCCTGAAGTGGACATCACTTGTTTAATATGTCATGCCTGTGCTAAGCATAGAGCTGTTGTATCTCAGCTTGTGTATGACTGGCAGCATCCCAAGCAGGATATCCTCCACCATGTCATTTTGATACTGATTCATCTGCCTTAAGGCCCCACTCCTATATTTTTGTCAGCAGGATGTTCTATCTCAGGTTATGGTGCACCTAAATCCAATGTATCAACAGTCTGGTTATGCCGCATGTACTATACAACAGACATGGAATGATCTTTAAATGATGCCCATTGCAACTCCTTATTCTTATTGTAGGTGCCCAGGCAGCAGAGCTGTATCCTAGGGTAACAAAATGTACCTATATTGATGTTTTAGTCTACTTATGCCTCTCTGTGTGGCCAGGGCTGCAGGGGTTATACTACCTTTCAAAGCATGTGCTCACTTGGCATACTACTGCTCTGAAATGTGTGCTGCAAGACAGAACCAAGCTATATGTAGTAGTGATGTGTGCTGCTTGGATCTTGGCACACATTTTCATTATACAACCACAATAGACACATATCACCTTCACAGTGAAAGAATGCAGTAATTTGCAGCATCACTTGTGCCATTTGCATGTATTGCTTTATGTTTCACTCTAACACAGGGTGATGCTGAGAATACCTGCTATGCAGAGGAAGACAAATATTAACGGGTGTCTTCTCAATGATACTTTGGGGTACTTGGATATATTCCTATCTGTGTGACACCACGTGTTCCAAGAAGTTATTTAGAATCCTGTTGATGGGTGCCCACAGAATGGCAGTGGTATCACCTTAGACCTGTGAAAAGTGTCTGTGTCTTGGATGCTGACAGCTGGCATGCTTTAGTTTTCAGAGGTACTGAGCAAACAGAAGCATATCCATATAATGAGTATGTCATAGTGCAAGCATTTGTGTATTGGTATGAAGAATTATATTGTGTATTAGTACTAAATGAGGTACATTGCATTTGAACAAAACACCAGTGCTGTCTACCACCTCACATCTCTGTCTTGTGAAACGCATTAGTTCATGTTTAACTATCAGAGTCATACAATCCATTTATCCATCACTTACTAATAACCTGCTGTATCCTTTAAAGGGTCATGGGGATACCCAAGACTATACACACAGCCAATGGGTGCCATGCACTGAAACCTACCCTGGGCAGGGCACCAATCAAATACAGAATTACACACTACCACTCGCATTCTACATTTAAGCCTGTGGACAACTAATTCCAATTTACCTATGGCAAGTGTTTAGGAGGTGAAAGAAGTATAGCGTACACAGACAAAATCCATGCAGATGTATGGAGGGCATGCGAAATCCACACAGAAGACACCTACACTGGAGAACTTTTTGGTGTAGGGAGAAAAAAGTATTTATATGCACTGGTACCTGTTTCAGGGCGATAGTCATTCTTCTTTATCACTAATGGCAGTATTTCAATTTTCATGTAAATTTGTCAGAGTGGTACTAGTAGCCAGAAACTTCTGAATCCTGTGTAGTGTCATATGATTTACAATGACATTTATAGCCTTTTACTTAGCTTTCATTGAGTGTCCTGAACCCCCAAGTTTCCTCCTGCAAAGCATTGTTAACAGTACAGGCCAAATTTCTAAATCTGGCCTGCACTTCTGGAAAGTGTGTAATGAATCTTGCTCAAAGAATAAGCAAACCATGCCATCAAAATTATTTGGTTAAATATTAGTGGTATGTAAAATGGATGGAGATAAGAATTATAGTAAAAGGAAGCCTACAGTTGGAAAAAAATGGACATCATAAAAATGCTGCCATAAACATCTATGATCTAAAATATAATAATGTTTACCAGAAACTATATATTTTTGTTATAAAACTTCTGCTCCATATTTTAGATTATGTATTGTAAACCTAATTACAATGGCTACACCTTTGTTATTCATTTCAGGTGAACATGATTCTATTTACCATAACAATTCACATACTGAGAAAGAAATTTTCAACACTCAACAAAGATGTTTCAACCATCAAGAATACAAAGTAGGCAAAGTTAATACTTATAAACATATATTTCTAAAATGTTTTATAAGACTTGTGATATTGTTTTGCTTATTGAAGTCATAGTATAGATTCATAGGTTCACAGATTTATAAGTTGGTACTAGGCTATTGGCCCTAGGGCCTATACAAGCCTAGCTATAACAATTCCCTGGCTATTTCTTCCCACACTATTTACTTCCCTGGACCCCTGTCTAGCAAGGGGACTGATGTGATCCCTGGAGTGGATTTCCTTTCTCCCATCCCATCGTCGAGGTTCCTTTTGAAGAGAGCCAAAGAGGCACTCTGCTTGACATGTATGGGCAGTCTATTCCAGAGTCTGGGGAGTCTCTGGATCAGGAACTTATCCCTCCTACACGTTTTGTTTATTGTGATGACAAGGTTTAGATCCCTGGAGCATGTGGCTCTGAAGGATTGGGATTTCTTTAAGTGTAGCATGTCCAACAGCTCTGGGTTTGACATGGCCTTGTATGTTAAGCAGCGATTGCCTCTGAGTAGACAATATGCGATAGAGTATAACTGGAGTTTTTTAAGGCGGCCAGCATAGGGCATCTGCTTTAGGCATGTGATTCTTTTAGTGAGGTATTTCTGCGGCCTTTCCAGTTGTTGCAGATGTCTTGAGAGGTGCATACAAAATGGGGCATTGTATTCTGTAATGGGTCTATTGAGGGATGAGTACAGTGAGACAATGACCTCCTTTTTTCTAGATGAAAACCCTTAATGATGAGGTGTGCCAGATAGAAGGATTTCCTGACTGTTGGGGCTATGTGGTTATCGAAGGTGAGACCACTGTCCACCTGTGTCCCTAAGTCTCTTATCACACTTTCGGTGTTTAGTGTACTGCCACCTATGTGGTAATTCATGGGTACATGTTTTTTTCCCAAAGGGGATAACTATACATTTCTTGGCATTCAGCATGAGCCCATGGCTCTGGCACCAAGCATCTGTTTCTGTAAGGCCCTTTTGTAGAGTATCCACATCATTTGGGGATTCAATAATGGCTCCCAGTTTGCAATCATCTGCGAACTTTGTTAGCCAGAGTCCCTTAGTGGTGGCCTGTACATCAGAGAAGTAGCTGCCAAACAAGAGCGGTCCCAGGAATGAACCCTGAGGTACTCCACTTGTCACTTGCCTGGAGCTGGATTTGGAGTCTGCTACTTTTACAGTGTGGGTTCTGTCAGTAAGCCAGTTGGCAACCCATGAAGTGATGTAGGGATTAATACCCAGCTTAGTAAGTTTATCTTTGATTCCAGAGTGGGGGATGGTGTCAAAGGCCTTGGCGTGGTCCACATAGACTGTGTGGACTGCCTTACCCTCATCCACTGCTCTGGAGACTGATTCAAAGAAGTCAATCAGGTTCAGGAGACAAGCTCAGCCCTTCACGAACCCAAACTGGGTGGGGTCCAGTGCTTGAAGGTTGTCAATGTCTTTGTTTATAAGTTCCATGATAATACATTCCATGGCCTTGCAGATCAGGTTCATCAGACTGATGGGGCGGTAGTTTCTGGGATTCAAGGTGGATCCCCCCTTGTAGAGTGGGATAAATGTAGCTGTGTGCCACTCAGTGGCCCCAAAGCCTGAAGTGAGGCTCTGATTAAACATGATACCTAGGTGAGGTGCTAGTTCATTTTGCAGTTCATGTAGTACACAGCCCAGGATGTCATCTGGTCCCATGGATGCTGTATTCTTTGCTTTGGAGAGTGAGATTTTTACCTGTGTGGCCATTATTACCGAATTTGACAACGTTCCGGTATTGAGATGGACCGTTTAGGGGGTGAGAGGGAGTGAAGTTGGCACTGAATCGATTTGCCAGGATATTGGCAATATCCTTGGGATCAGTATACGTAATGCTATTCTGTTGTAGCTCAGAGCAGATCTGAGCATTGTCATTTAGATTTTGGACTTAGTTATAGAATGCCTTGTGGTTTTCTTTGGCATCTTTGGCAATTTTATTTTCGTAACTAGTTTTGGAGGATTTTATGAGGGATCTCAGCTTCTTACTGAGGCTGGTAAGGGAGTTTTTTGCATCCTGGAATTTTCTCTTTTCTGCAATAGTTTCTTCCTTTTGTTGAAAGTTTGTTTATGGCAGAGGACCACCAGATTGGCTTTCTTTTTTTGGAGGAGAGCATCTTGGTTCTATTTGGGATGGCACGATTCATGCATGAGTGGATGTGCTCCTACATTGCCTTAGTGTAGGATTCAGCAGTCGAACGTTCAGTTCCCGTCTGCATGGGTGTCATGAAGTTTGTCACTTCTGACTTAAGTAGCATGAAGTTGGCTTTGGAGAAGTTTTTTATGGAGGTTTCCTTACTGGGGGGTGGGGTGTGATGTGGATGTTAAGGGTGATTAGCTTATGGTCAGACCTGACCAGCAAGGAGGTGACTATAGGTGTGAAGCATTGATTTCCCATGTTGGTAATGAGCAGGTCTAGGATATTGGAGCCCCTTGTGGGACCATGGATTAGTTGGTCCAGGGCATTGGAATTTATGAATTCCAAGAACCGTTGGGCAAAGGTGTTGGTACATGACTAGTCTTCCCAATTAATGGCAGGGTAGCTGAAATCACCCAGTATTAGGGTGTTTGGTTGTATCTTAATATTTTCCAGTATGTTTAGAAAGGTGTAGTGAGAATCTTGGGGCATGGTGGGGGATCTGCAGCAAGCTACAATTTGGATTGCAGTCTTACCTAGTGTTAGTTGCGCCTGGAGAATTTCAGACATATTGTGTTGGGCAACTAGCCTGGTGGTGTGAATATCCTTGGTACATATGGACATTCCTCCACCTTTAGTGTTTCATTCCTGGTTTGGTGGCCGAAAAGTGTGGCAACAGTTGTAGCCTGGTATTACAGGGGTTCTCTCTGGGGCCTTGAACCAGGTCTCAGTTACTGCACAGATATCGATGTTCTTCATTTTTAGGAGTTCCTTGAGAGAGTGCATTTTGAGGTTTAGACATAGCATTGAGTAGCATTACCTTCAGATTTTGCATTGGTGGTGCTGCAGTAGCATTGTCACCTCACAGTAAGATGTTGCCCTGTTCGATTCTCAGCTAAAGCATCTTCTGTGTGGAGACATGCGTGAATGGGCGTACCTTCGTTGAAGGTTGTGCATCAGGCCTGGCAAGTCGGTACGTAAAAATCTACTGCCAATCATTAGCGGACCGGAGTTTCGCTGTGGCAACCCCTAACTGGGAAAAGCCGAAAGATACAACAACCTTCAGATTTTGCATATAAGGTATATAAACCTGAAGCATCATTCAAATGGCATTAAACAAGATCACAGCTAACTATGCATTACAAAATATAGGATTTTAAAAGTAATGCCTCACTGATGAAGGGAATGAGTGGCCATGTTGGCTGGGAGGGGACTAATGACATGAAATTAGGATGACTTTGAGAAGTGTGGCATAAGTGGTATTTTGTAAACTTTTAGAGGATGTTGAATGTGATGTTAGTGGAAAAATAGGATTTTTCTTGTTCCAAGTTAACAAGATATAATTTAGCTATAGTTTTTTAAATAGACAAAGTCTGGCACATAAACCTCTGTTTTAATCAGAATACAGTAAATTAATATGGTAAATCGTGTAAACATTCTCATGCAAAGTGGCTCTGTCTTGTGCAGGGTAATAAGACTGACATTACAAATCATCTGAAACAGATCAAAATTACTAAATACATAGAGCAAAAGAATAGAGGAAGGAATATCTGTTCAAAAGGAATGAAAGCATGAACAAGAGTTTGGCAAGCAGGTATATAATGAAGAGGAAGTGTATTGCAAGGACAGGTGCAAACTGCAACCACTTATTGATAATTAAAAATTACAACACATAACCATATAGTTAATTAAGAACTGTAAACATGTGATAAATGAAGAAGCAAATCATCTGAAGGAATAAATCACATGCTATGAAGCTAAACCAAACATTTTATTTGAGAGTGTACAAGTATCATTAGGGGAAGTTTATTGGGGGTTAAGGTGTGCAGACGTGAGCTACAATCAGAGCTGTCTAACCTGGAAGCTGATTTCACATGCTTAAGAGAATTTCTGGACTGAGATATAGGATGAGAGAAAATAAATACCTCAGGAAGTTAAAAAGTCTAAATGAATACTCAGGAAGATAAAAAGTCTAGAGAAATATTCAGATATGATAACTGCAGTATTGCTAATATTAAGTACTGTTCTATGCTGTACCAGGGTGATGGGGACATACCTCTCAACTGTACAGATTTTTGCAGTATATCCAAATTTTTGGTCCTTTTTTCATAAAATTATGGTTTTCTAGCAAATTAATGGTAAATCATTGAAGAATGACAATAGAAAATAACAATTGACATTTGAGTTTCAGACTTCATACCCTTCAGAAAATTCATGCTAATGCAAAACCTGTTATTCTATCAACTTTCTAAGTTTATAAGAGAAATATTTAAAAAAATGTCCCTATTCTTTGGCCTTTCTCCCACTTTTATTTATGGCTTTGTGCAGATTTCTTGCTCTAAGAGATTGAGAGGTATGGATGGGGATCATTCATTCTAATCATCAACATCATTTTAAATGTGGTCAGTTAACACTGATGCAAACTACCTGTTACATTTGCATTTAAGCTTTGTGCTTTACTGTACCCTCTTCAGATATGTACTATAGCTATGTATTGCTGGCCGGATCTGGAGATGGGCCTTGTAGAACTAGATAACAGTCTAAATTTATAATAATGCTTGGACTACACGATGAATATGACATCATGACATTGGACTGTCCTGGATCACAGTCATGTTGCAGAATGATTTACAAATGTTTCTAGCTCTGTTGTTATGATTATGAGCTGGGCATATTTACATATTATAATAATGACAAGATCCACTCCTGGTGTGGATCCCACTGGAGGCAGGTCTGCGGGAACAGCATGAGGAGAGTGATACAAAAAAGTGTGGCTATCTTACTCAGCTGGGGATGGTGTGCATCTCCAATGGCTCTGATTATGTTATGGCATATTAACAATCTGTAGGTGTAGGATGCAGCTGTTTCTGTGGTGTTGTTTTATCATAGTGTGATGAGCACATCACCAGTAGAACTCAGAGAATGGGTGTATGAATCATCTTTCTGTACCTTTAGTTTGTGGGTAAGTCTTCTATATATGCTATAATATATAACAGTACTGCAGGGAGTTCAGACACTTCTATGAATTGAGTAGGGTTTGGCTTTGTGTTTTCGACCATGGTATGTGTCCACTCTAAACAGTCAAATATCACTTGTATGAGTCTCACCAATATAGTTATTTAGTAACTAGAAATGTGTCATCAAGTAAAAAACTAGCTGCGACTTGTGCCATCTGTAGTGTATACCATTATAACAAGCTGTTCCATCTGTAGTGCATAATATTAGAATGAGTTGTGCCATCTGTAGTGCATACCATTACAATGAATTGTGCCATCTTTAGTGCATACCATTACAATGACTTGTGCCATCTGTAATGCATACCATTACATTGAGTTGTGCCACCTGTAGTGCAAGCCATTATGAGTTTTTCCATCTGTAATGCATACCATTATGATTTGTGCCATCTGTAATGCATACCATTACAAGAGTTGTGCCATCTGTAGTACATACCATTACAATTAATTGTGCCATTTTTAGTGCATACCATTATAAGTTGTGCCATCTCTAGTGCATACCATTACAATAAGTTGTGCCACCTGTAGTGCACAGCATTACAATAATGCCAAGAATGAACTGATTACTTAACTAGTTGTAGACTGTGCACTCTGTGCAATTGCAGATGTTTCCCATTTCAGAAAAGTAATGTGTGTCCAGTATTATTCTGGCATCTCTGAAATAATCAAACTGACAGACGCAACAAATACAAGTGTGATTAATGCATTAAAGTCAATATTCATGAGACAAAACATATCTAATATTCTCATATGTGACAATGGTCTGTAATACATAAATCAGAAATTCAGAAGATATGGGCATGAATATAAATTACAATCCTTACCATTCTCAGTCAAAAGGAGAAGTGGCATTGATAGGTCTTGACAATATCTCTGGATGCATCTCAAATAGCATGAAGCATGACTTATCCACCCCTAACAACATTGCCTAACCTCAGCCTCTATACAGGCTTTATATCAAGTGAATGAAAAACGGATACAGTCACATCCTTGCATAAGGGAGAACCTTTCACAGACCCATATGTCTGACCAGACCTCAATGCAAAGCCATAGAAGGGATTATCATGTAACTTATTAGGATATAGGGAAACTTCAAATGGACCAGTTTCAGTCTGGATTTTCAAGGGCAGGTCATGCTTACTCAGCATGGTGAACTTATTTGAAAAGGTTACCAAAGCAATGGATAAAGGTAAAACAGTGCACATCAAATACCTTGATATGGCCAAAACATCTGACACAGTCCATCACTCAGGCAGAGTAGGAAAGCTAAATAAATTGGGAATTAACACCTATCTCATCTGCTGAATTGCCATCTAGATCACAGATAGCACTCAGGAGATCAAAATAGGGAATGTTACCTTCACAAAGAAACCAGTCACCAGTGGAGTCCCCCAGGGTTCTGTGCTGTGAACTGTCTTGTTTGGCATATACTTTTCTGAAATAAAAGCCAATACTAATGTAAACTGGCTTATTAAGTTTGCAGGTGACTGCAAGCTAGGATCAGTCATTGGCTCTGCGAATGACTTAGCCACCCAGAAGGAACATTTTTTCCAAACAAATATCTGGTGCCCAAATCATTGACTGAAACTAAATGCCAAAAAATACATTATCTTAGCCTTTGGGAAGTCATCTACCCCAGGAAACTACCATATTGGCAATACAATTTGGATTTGGGAACTTATGGTGACAGTGCGCTAATGTTCAACCACCATCTCTCCACAGTCAGAAGGAAAGCATTCTATATTACACAGCTTATAAACAAAGGGACTGTGTCTAAATCTAGAGATGTCACTGTCCCCTTTACTCAGCTTTCATTAGGCCAGTCATTGAGTATAATGCCTCCTTTAGCATGTATGTGTCCAGACACATGTAACAACTGTAAGACCCACAGGGATATCTTACTAGAAGGATACAAGAGCTAAACAATATGTCCTGCATAAGCTGAATTACAGCTCTGTATACTTGGTATCCTACAGACTGGCTAAGAGGTGACCTGTGTCTTAGGTTCATAGGTAGGTACTAGGCTATTGGCCCTAGGGCCTATATAAGCCTAGCCAAAAAGGTACCTTGGCTTTCGCCACCCAATGAAATTATTTTCCTGTGCCCCTGTTGAGCAGAGCCACAGAAGTGATCCCTGGGGTGAATTTCCTATCTCCCATCCAATCATCAAGATTTTTTTGAAGAGTGTTAATGAGGAGCTTTATTTGATATAGATAGGTAGTTTGTTCCATAGTATGGGAAGTCTCTGGGACAGGAATCTATCCCTCCAGCATGTTCTGTTTATTGTGATGATAAGGTTTAGGTCCCTAGAGTGTGTAGCTCGGAGGGATTGGGATTTCTTTAAGTGGAGAATGTCCAACATCTCTGGGTTTGACATAGCTTTATATGTTAGGCAGAGATCACCTCTGAGTAGGCAATATGTGACGGAGTAAAGCTGGAGTTTTTTGAGACGGTCTGTGTAGGGCATCTGTTTGAGGCTGGTAATCCTCTTTGTGAGGTATTTCTGCAGCCTTTCCAGTTGTTGTAGATGTCTTGTGAGGTACATACCAAAAGGGTGCTGTATTCTATAATGGGTCTAATGAGTGACGAGTAGAGGGGACCAATAACCTCCTTTTTCCTGGATGAGAAACCTTTTGTGATGAGGTGTGCCATGTAGAAGGATTTTCTGACTACTGTGGCGATGTGATTATCAAAGATGAGACTACTGTCCACCTGTGTCCCAAGGTCTCTTATCACACTTTCGGTATTAAGTAGACTACCACCTATGTGGTAGTTCATGAGTACAGAGTTTTTACCAAAAGGGATGACAATGCACTTTTTGGCATTGAGTTTGAGGCCATGGCTTTGACACCAGGCATCTGTCTCAGTGAGGCCCTTTTGTAGGATGTCCACATCATTAGGAGTTTTGATTATGGCTCCTAGTTTGCAGTCATCTGTGAACTTCATTAGCCAAAGACCTTCTGTGTTAGCCTGTACTTCAGAGAAGTAGATACCAAACAGGAGAGGACCCAGACTGAACCCTGTGGTACTTCACTTGTCACTGGTCTGAAGTCGGATTTGGAGTCTGCTACTTTCACAGTGTGGGTTCTGTCAGTGATCCAGTTGGCAACCCATCTTGTGACATAGGGATTTATACCTAGTTTAGTGAGTTTATCTATAATTCTAGAGTGGGGGATGGTGTCGAAAGCCTTGGCGGGATCTAGATAGGCTGTGTGAACCACCTTACCCTCATCTACTTGTTGACTGCTTCAAAGAAGTCTGTCAGGTTTAGGAGACATGATCTGCCTTTTACAAACCCAAACTGGTTGGGGTCCAGAGTTTGGAGATTACCAATGTCATTGTTTATAAGTTTCATGATGATACGTTCCATAGCCTTGCAAACCAGGCTCGTCAGGCTAATGGGGCAGTAGTTCCCAGGGTCCGTGGTGGCTCCCCCTTTGTGGAGTGGGATAACCATTGCTGTACACCATTCAGTGGGCACAAAGCCTGAGGTGAGAATATGATTGGACATGATACTTAGGTGGGGTGCCAGTTCGTTCTGTAGTTCATGTAGAACGCAGCCTGGGATGTTGTCAGGTCCCATGGATGCTATGTTCTTGGTGTTTTTTACCTGTGTAGCCGTGATTACAAGAACTTTGCATTCTTTTGGTATAGAGATGGGCCCTATACGGGGTGAAAGGGGGGTAAATTTAACACTGAACCTATCCACCAGGATGTTGGCAATATCAGTTGGTTCTGTATATTTAGTGCCATTGTGCTGTAACTCAGAGCAGATCTGAGTGTTGCCATTGAGATTCTTGACATTTATTTTATTTTTATTTATTTATATTTGTTGACCGGGAGTGTCCGACTGGACGTAGGTCCATTTTCAGCAGAGGCCCGGGGAGAAAAGCTCCACAGTTAAAATAAACAGACAGTAGTTACATTGGATTACATAGCAATTAACAATTTACATAGCAATTACTTACAACATATTTACAGATGAAGAACATAGTACATCAGTAGACAACTAGAATCTTTATCTGTGAAGTACATAACAGACATTAACAAATGTTACAATAAGAAGTTCCTGCTGTATAATAAGTACTAGGCTTATGAGCATCTGAGCTTGCTATAATCAAGGTAGTTAGTGGAGTGGAAAGAAAGGTAGTGGTTAGATGGGGTGGGTGATATTAGAGTGGGAGTTGCATGGGCATAGCCAGCATGTTTTAGGTGCGCTTTTAGTAAAGTTTTGAAATGGGTGCATGATGTTACGGAGGTAATTGTGGAGGGGAGGGAGTTCCATAATTTGGCTATGGTGCAAGAGAATAGTGCTTCACCAGCAGAGTTATTGGCTTTAGTGATCTGTGAGTGATTTTTGTTGTTGGATCTTAGTGGTCTGGTGGTGCGATAGGTTTGGAGTAAATTCTGGAGGGATGGGACATTTAGTGGATGATGCTTTGTGGTTGTCTTTAGAATCAGTGGTGATTTTGTTTTCCTAACTAGCTTTGGAGGATTTTATGAGGGATCTCAGCTTCTTACTGAGGCTGACCAGGGAGTTCTCCAATCATGGGATTTTACTCTTTTTTGCAACAGTTTCTTTCTTCTGTTGTAGAGATTGTTTATAGCAGGGGACCACCAGATTGGCTTCCTTTTTTTGGAGGATGGCATCTTGGTTCTGTTATGGATTGCATGATCCATGCACTTGTGTAAGTGCTTATAAAGTGCATTTGTGTAGGGTTTAGCAGTAGTACCTCTATTGTCCGTCTGCATGGGGGTCGTGAAGTTTGCCACTTCTGTCTTAAAAAGTGTGAAGTTGGCTTTGGAGAAATTTTTATGGTAGTTTCCCTAATGGGGGGAGTGGGGGTGGGATGTGGATGTCTAGGGTGATTAGCTTGTGGTCGGATCTGACCAATGAGGAATTGACCTCTGGTGTGGAACACTGGTTGCCTATGTTGGTAATGACCAGGTCTAGGATATTGTTGCCCCTGGTGGGGGGTGTGGATAAGTTGATCCAAGGCATTGGAATTTATGAATTCCAGAAAACGTTGAGCAAAAGAGTTGGTACATGAGTAGTTTTCCCAGTTAATGGTGGGGTAGTTGAAATCGCCCATTATTAGGGTGTTAGGTTGTACCCTAATATTTTCCAGTGTATCAAGAAATGAGGAGTGGGAATCCTGGGGCATGGTAGGGGATCTGTAGCAAGCTACAATTTGGATTGCAGTCTTGCCCAGAGTTAGTTGCACTTGGATAATCTTAGATGTATTATGCTGAGCAACTAGCCTGGAGGTGTGGATATTCTTAAGGAATATGGACACGGCTCCACCTTTAGTGTTTCGGTCCAGGTTAGGTAATCGAAAGGTGTGGTATGAATTATAACCTCATAATGCATGGGGTGCTCTCTGGAGCAGTGAACCAGGTCTCTTTCACTGCACAGGTATCAGTGTTCTTCATGCTCCTCCAACCCTGTACTGATGGACCTACTGCATATCAGAAAGCCAAATTGCATCAGAAATACTCAGTTCAGGGACATAAACATCTTCTGTAACTTCAGCAGAATGATTTGGAAGAACAGGTA